>NC_084742.1:67927028-68032028 GCF_033978785.1 Entelurus aequoreus
TTCTTTCTCTTTATAGATTCCAACCTGTACTACCCGGGCCTCCTGACCGTTCCTATAAAACTGAACAGTATATTAACCACAAAGTCTTTGAAGCTACGGATAAGTGGCATCCGCCTTAACACCGTTGCTGGTCTTCAATCCACAAGGCCTGCTTTGGCCCTTTCTAGAACTAACCAGCAAAGCCAATAGTAAGTCAGAATATGACAACTCTTATCTTACTGACAGGATGCAGTGCGTCTCCCATAACAATGTGACCTCGGACTATGTTAAGGTAACGTGCGGAGTTCCCCAGGGTTCGGTTCTTGGCCCCGCACTCTTTAGTATTTACATGTCCTGCACAAGGTTCCCACAGGAAGTCGCCTGTATCTCGATTGCTACTCCGCATCAATTAAACTCCTGGATGAATTGGTGGCTAAGGACTTCCAGAAACTGGACCCGTTTGCCTGATGACAAAACATTGAAATGAGAAGGGAGAGGAGCGTCAAGGATGCAAGTCAGGGGAAGTCCTGAGTTAGCCATCGCAAAATGGTAAGACCAACTAGTGATGATGGCCTCTGTTGCACATGGGAATGAGCCTGAAGATGTCTGCACCAGATGGTTGAAGAAAGACCAGGTCCAAGTGAGAAGGCAATGACAACATGGGTGGTGTGGACCCTCGATGAGCGCATGCTGAGCTTCCATCGCATGGCAAAACAGGACAAAGTGATGGATGTTTGTGTGCTCCAGTCTGACAGCATAGAACACTGAGCAGGTCCTGGACTTCAAAGTGCCTCCGGTCAACGGCCTCCTGAAAGACCAGGAGCTCGACCACGTTGCAGGGTAGACGGCAGTGAGGAGAGCGAAGAATAGCATAATGTCAACAAGTGGAACGCTGAAGACCAAGGCCAATGAAAGAAGGTTGAGTGTAGGAACCAGGGTGGGAACCCGGAGAAGAACGACCTTGATGCAATTCCAACTTAAACACTATAAGGCAGGGGTGTCAAACATACGGCCCGCGGGCCGGATCAGGCCCGTGAACAGATTTTATCCGGCCCGCCTGATGAGTTTGCGAAGTATAAAAATGAGCCGAAATTTTTGAATGAAAGAAACTGCTGTTCTAAACGTATGCACTAGATGTCGCAATAGCAATTCTTTGTATATTTGTAGATTATGCTACATACGTTAAAAAAAATAAACCCGTGCACCAGTTAAGGAAAATTAGCAAGCTACCTTAATAACATCCTGTAAGTTGATTTTAATATTATTTTTTTATCTTGATAGATTGAAAATTAACACCAATGAGTTGACAGATGAATATTATCACATAATTTATTCAGAAATAATAAATAACGACAAATAAAGATAGAATACTATTAACCGCAACATGTAAGTGTAAAAAAAAACAAAAAAACATTATGATTTCTACATTTTCAGAATGTGCTTGTTCTATTATTAAACAAAGAAAACAATCTGAAGTTGTCTTTATTTTCAAGTTATCGTGCCGTGACTTTTACCAGTCCGGCCCACTTGGGAGTAGATTTATCTCCATGTGGCCCCCGATCTAAAATGAGTTTGACACCCCTGCTATAAGGCCAACGGGACATAGTTCTAGTTTGGAGAACAATAGGACTCCTTCTCTACACCGCTGTCCAAAAGGAAAGCTCACAGGGTTTCAAAGTTGGAAGTTGAAAAATGGCTGCTTGTGGAAGCAGATAGAATGCTAATGGAATCATGAAGCAGCTTATCATGTGAACGACAACAACAATGAAGAGACAAAGCGGAGACAAATCCATTGTAAGTGAGGTGGAATTATGGCGGCTCAGTGGATTAGAAAAAGGCCTTGATCCAGTGGGACTTGGAAAACATGGCTTCTATGCCCACTTATTTCCACACACACACACACACACACACACACATCTCAAAACACAACGCAAATATGTGCAGCAAGTGTCACAAACACATAAATCCACGCTAATATCGGCACACACACACACACACACACACCACACACACACACACACACACACACACACACCACACACACACACACACACGCACACACACACGCACACACAATGAATAATATTATGCAAGTTCAGCCAGGGAATAAATGTGCGGACAGAGACGTCAGCCGTTAATATCCACTCATGCCGCCAGATAATTGAATTAATTCAGCCCAGAAACAACTTCACAGATTAGCGACTTAACTTTTCAATAATAAGAAAAAAGTCAGCCAGGCAAGATAATTACATTTGTCTCAAATGAGGGCAGCCGTCGAAATGTATCGTGCTTTGCCATGTGTTTAAACACCCACACACACACACACACACACACACACACACACACACACACACGCACACACACACACATTCTTGTATCAGTTACCTTCTTGAGACTGAGAATAATGCCTCCCTCTTTTGGACCAGCCTTTCTAGATATATAAAGATGTGTATTTACAACATTAATAATATATACATACTATGCAAATATAAAAAAGCTTCTTGTGAAAAATGAGTTGGAATTTCACAAGAAAACGGTCACAATTTCACAAGAAAAACTTGGAATTTTGGCAGTATTATAATAAAAGTCGCAATTCAACATTTTACAAGCAAAACTGAACATTTGTGCAATATTATGATAAAAGTTGTAATTTTACACATTAACAATCGCAATTTTACAAGAAAAGCTTAACATTTTTGGCAATTTTACGAAAAGAGTCGTACATTTACTCGACAAAAGTCACAATTTAATAAGAAAACGTTAAAATTTGGGCAATATTATAATAATAATCGGAATTCTACTCGGCAAAATTATGAACAAATTCATAATCTTGCTAAAAGTCAGACAAATGTCACCATTTTGCATTAAAAAGTAATGATTTTACATTAAAAAAAAGTAATAATAATGTCAGAAAAAGACTGCTTTTTGTTCATTCATTTTATTTTTTGTTTGTCAATAGTTTTTAATCTTCATTATTTACTTCAAGTTGTTACAGTATGTCTCTATATACATATTTATTTTATTTTTGTCATTCATTTTAGCCAAAGGGTGCGCATTTCTATTTCGTACGCACACTTGTTATTTCATATGTTGACCAGAGGGGGAGCACTTTTAAAAGCGACACACAGTCAATGTGAAAAATCCCTCCTTTTTGGGACCACCCTCATTTTGATGGATGTCACCACCAATGAGACATTGTCTATTAGATGCAATGTTATTGATTTATGTCATCACTTGTTTACACCTCCTCATGTGGAAGATACTTCTCCTTCTTCATGTCTCAAGAAGGGGAGAAATACAAGAACACACACGCACACACACACACACACACACACATTCTTGTATCAGTCACCTTCTTGAGACCTGAGAATAATGCCTCCCTCTTTAGGACCAGCCTTTCTAGATATATAAAGAAGTGTATTTACAACATTAATAATACATACACACTATGCAAATATAAAAAAGCTTCTTGTGAAAAATGAGTTGGAATTTCACAAGAAAACGGTCACAATTTCACAAGAAAAACTTGGAATTTCGGCAGTATTACAATAAAAGTCGCAATTGTACTCAACGCAAGTCAACATTTTACAAGCAAAACTGAACATTTGTGCAATATTATGATAAAAGTTGGAATTTTACACATTAACAATCGCAATTTTACAAGAAAAGCTTAAAATTTTGGCAATTTTACGAAAAGAGTCGTACATTTACTCGACAAAAGTCACAATTTAATAAGAAAACTTTAAAATTTGGGCAATATTATAATAATAATCGGAATTCTACTCGGCAAAATTATGAACAAATTCATAATCTTGCTAAAAGTCAGACAAATGTCACCATTTTGCATTAAAAAGTAATGATTTTACATTAAAAAAAAGTAATAATAATGTCAGAAAAAGACTGCTTTTTGTTCATTCATTTTATTTTTTGTTTGTCAATGGTTTTTAATCTTCATTATTTACTTCAAGTTGTTACAGTATGTCTCTATATACATATTTATTTTATTTTTGTCATTCATTTTAGCCAAAGGGTGCGCATTTCAATTTCGTACGCACACTTGTTATTTCATATGTTGACCAGAGGGGGAGCACTTTTAAAAGCGACACACAGTCAATGTGACAAATCCCTCCTTTTTGGGACCACCCTCATTTTGATAGATGTCACCACCAATGAGACATTGTCTATTAGATGCAATGTTATTGATTTATGTCATCACTTGTTTACACCTCCTCATGTGGAAGATACTTCTCCTTCTTCATGTCTCAAGAAGTGGAGAAATACAAGAACACACACGCACACACACACACACACACACACACATTCTTGTATCAGTCACCTTCTTGAGACCTGAGAATAATGCCTCCCTCTTTAGGACCAGCCTTTCTAGATATATAAAGAAGTGTATTTACAACATTAATAATACATACACACTATGCAAATATAAAAAAGCTTCTTGTGAAAAATGAGTTGGAATTTCACAAGAAAACGGTCACAATTTCACAAGAAAAACTTGGAATTTCGGCAGTATTACAATAAAAGTCGCAATTGTACTCAACGCAAGTCAACATTTTACAAGCAAAACTGAACATTTGTGCAATATTATGATAAAAGTTGGAATTTTACACATTAACAATCGCAATTTTACAAGAAAAGCTTAAAATTTTTGGCAATTTTATGAAAAGAGTCGTACATTTACTCGACAAAAGTCATAATTTTATTAAAAAAACTTTAAAATTTGGGCAATATTATAATAGTAATCGGAATTCTACTCGGCAAAATTATGAACAAATTCATAATCTTGCTAAAAGTCAGACAAATGTCACCATTTTGCATTAAAAAGTAATGATTTTACATTAAAAAAAGTAATAATAATGTCAGAAAAAGACTGCTTTTTGTTCATTCATTTTATTTTTTGTTTGTCAATGGTTTTTAATCTTCATTATTTACTTCAAGTTGTTACAGTATGTCTCTATATACATATTTATTTTATTTTTGTCATTCATTTTAGCCAAAGGGTGCGCATTTCAATTTCGTACGCACACTTGTTAT
Organism: Entelurus aequoreus; assembly: GCF_033978785.1. Taxonomy (NCBI): domain Eukaryota; kingdom Metazoa; phylum Chordata; class Actinopteri; order Syngnathiformes; family Syngnathidae; genus Entelurus; species Entelurus aequoreus. The sequence goes on from NC_084742.1 coordinate 67,932,057, forward strand.
TTCATATGTTGACCAGAGGGGGAGCACTTTTAAAAGCGACACACAGTCAATGTGACAAATCCCTCCTTTTTGGGACCACCCTCATTTTGATAGATGTCACCACCAATGAGACATTGTCTATTAGATGCAATGTTATTGATTTATGTCATCACTTGTTTACACCTCCTCATGTGGAAGATACTTCTCCTTCTTCATGTCTCAAGAAGGGGAGAAATACAAGAACACACACACACACACACACACGCGCACACGCACACACACACATTCTTGTATCAGTCACCTTCTTGAGACCTGAGAATAATGCCTCCCTCTTTAGGACCAGCCTTTCTAGATATATAAAGAAGTGTATTTACAACATTAATAATACATACATACTATGCAAATATAAAAAAGCTTCTTGTGAAAAATGAGTTGGAATTTCACAAGAAAACGGTCACAATTTCACAAGAAAAACTTGGAATTTTGGCAGTATTACAATAAAAGTCGCAATTGTACTCAACGCAAGTCAACATTTTACAAGAAAAACTGAACATTTGTGCAATATTATGATAAAAGTTGGAATTTTACACATTAACAATCGCAATTTTACAACAAAAGCTTAAAATTTTTGGCAATTTTACGAAAAGAGTCGTACATTTACTCGACAAAAGTCACAATTTAATAAGAAAACTTTAAAATTTGGGCAATATTATAATAGTAATCGGAATTCTACTCGGCAAAATTATGAACAAATTCATAATCTTGCTAAAAGTCAGATAAATGTCACCATTTTGCATTAAAAACTAATGATTTTACATTAAAAAAAGTAATAATAATGTGAGAAAAAGACTGCTTTTTGTTAATATATTTTATTTTTTGTTTGTCAATAGTTTTTAATCTTCATTATTTACTTCAAGTTGTTACAGTATGTCTCTATATACATATTTATTTTATTTTTGTCATTCATTTTAGCCAAAGGGTGCGCATTTCAATTTCGTACGCACACTTGTTATTTCATATGTAGACCAGAGGGGGAGCACTTTTAAAAGCGACACACAGTCAATGTGAAAAATCCCTCCTTTTTGGGACCACCCTCATTTTGATAGATGTCACCACCAATGAGACATTGTCTATTAGATGCAATGTTATTGATTTATGTCATCACTTGTTCACACCTCCTCATGTGGAAGATACTTCTCCTTCTTCATGTCTCAAGAAGGGGAGAAATACAAGAACACACACACACACACACACGCACACACGCACACACACACACATTCTTGTATCAGTCACCTTCTTGAGACCTGAGAATAATGCCTCCCTCTTTAGGACCAGCCTTTCTAGATATATAAAGAAGTGTATTTACAACATTAATAATACATGCATACTATGCAAATATAAAAAAGCTTCTTGTGAAAAATGAGTTGTAATTTCACAAGAAAACGGTCACAATTTCACAAGAAAAACTTAGAATGTTGGCAGTATTATAATAAAAGTCGCAATTGTACTCAACGCAAGTCAACATTTTACAAGCAAAACTGAACATTTGTGCAATATTATGATAGAAGTTGGAATTTTACACATTAACAATCGCAATTTTACAAGAAAAGCTTAACATTTTGGCAATTTTATGAAAAGAGTCGTACATTTACTCGACAAAAGTCACAATTTAATAAGAAAACTTTAAAATTTGGGCAATATTATAATAATAATCGGAATTCTACTCGGCAAAATTATGAACAAATTCATAATCTTGCTAAAAGTCAGACAAATGTCACCATTTAGCATTAAAAAGTAATGATTTTACATTAAAAAAAGTAATAATAATGTCAGAAAAAGACTGCTTTTTGTTCATTCATTTTATTTTTTGTTTGTCAATGGTTTTTAATCTTCATTATTTACTTCAAGTTGTTACAGTATGTCTCTATATACATATTTATTTTATTTTTGTCATTCATTTTAGCCAAAGGGTGCGCATTTCTATTTCGTACGCACACTTGTTATTTCATATGTTGACCAGAGGGGGAGCACTTTTAAAAGCGACACACAGTCAATGTGAAAAATCCCTCCTTTTTGGGACCACCCTCATTTTGATAGATGTCACCACCAATGAGACATTGTCTATTAGATGCAATGTTATTGATTTATGTCATCACTTGTTCACACCTCCTCATGTGGAAGATACTTCTCCTTCTTCATGTCTCAAGAAGGGGAGAAATACAAGAACACACACACACACACACACACGCACACACGCACACACACACACACACACACACACACACACACACACACACACACACATTCTTGTATCAGTCACCTTCTTGAGACCTGAGAATAATGCCTCCCTCTTTAGGACCAGCCTTTCTAGATATATAAAGAAGTGTATTTACAACATTAATAATACATACATACTATGCAAATATAAAAAAGCTTCTTGTGAAAAATGAGTTGGAATTTCACAAGAAAACGGTCACAATTTCACAAGAAAAACTTGGAATTTTGGCAGTATTACAATAAAAGTCGCAATTGTACTCAACGCAAGTCAACATTTTACAAGAAAAACTGAACATTTGTGCAATATTATGATAAAAGTTGGAATTTTACACATTAACAATCGCAATTTTACAAGAAAAGCTTAAAATGTTGGCAATTTGATGAAAAGAGTCGTACATTTACTCGACAAAAGTCACAATTTAATAAGAAAACTTTAAAATTTGGGCAATATTATAATAATAATCGGAATTCTACTCGGCAAAATTATGAACAAATTCATAATCTTGCTAAAAGTCAGACAAATGTCACCATTTTGCATTAAAAACTAATGATTTTACATTTAAAAAAGTAATAATAATGTCAGAAAAAGACTGCTTTTTGTTCATTCATTTTATTTTTTGTTTGTCAATGGTTTTTAATCTTCATTATTTACTTCAAGTTGTTACAGTAAGTCTCTATATACATATTTATTTTATTTTTGTCATTCATTTTAGCCAAAGGGTGCGCATTTCAATTCTGTACGCACACTTGTTATTTCATATGTTGACCAGAGGGGGAGCACTTTTAAAAGCGACACACAGTCAATGTGAAAAATCCCTCCTTTTTGGGACCACCCTCATTTTGATAGATGTCACCACCAATGAGACATTGTCTATTAGATGCAATGTTATTGATTTATGTCATCACTTGTTTACACCTCCTCATGTGGAAGATACTTCTCCTTCTTCATGTCTCAAGAAGGGGAGAAATACAAGAACACACACACACACACACGATAAAGATCTTTTTGGAGTTTAAAATCAAAAGATGAAAATATCAATTTGCCAACCTTCCTGAAGACAAATTAAATCACTTAATATTTGGAATTCTTTTGAGGGCACAATGAATTAACCAATTAAAAATATAAATGGACTGATTTATAAAAGGTACCTCCAGTAAAATCATCAAAACTTTGTCTCTTTTTAATACCATCCTGAGGATCTGAATCCTCTACACTGGACATTTGTTTTGGGTTTAATAATAATAATAATAATAATAATAATAATTACAGGAAGTTGTGTCTGAGTTCACATTGTCATTATAGGGTATTGTGTGTATTGAGGACAAAGAAGGAATAATTGCATTTTCGTTGTCATTTTTGGCTCCGGAGCAACTTTAGTGCTGCGGGTCTTTGAAGGCTCGTAAAATCAAAACCGTAGCACGTATCAAAACGCCATCGTCAACTTTTAATCAGAAGGGTTCAATCTCTCTCCTGTAGCAGTTTGAAGCTGAAACGAAAAACGGGCTCAGAGGAGATAACGTTTGATGTTTGGTGACCGGTTGTAACAAAAATTTTGTTTGTATTTGTTTCATGTCTCTAAGACGTTCTTACCGGAAGTTACAAGCAGTTTTGTCTGAGTTTTCCTCTGAGGAGCAGTTTTGTCTCTGTTTTATTTAAAAATTGCGCTAGAGCGCAATTTTGAGTTTTGGGGTTTGGTTTTTTTTTTAGATCGCAATTTCCACCAGTCCCGATGTGTTTGAGGATTTTGGTGAGTTTTGAAGTATTTTAAGGGGGTCAAATTACAGCTCAAAGAGGCATTTTTAGTACAATTTTGTCTTGAAGGGGAAATTGCCAACTTCCTGTTAGTTTTTGCCCGAGGATGTAAAATTATGAAATGTAGGTCTAAGTCAGACCTACATAGAAGTTTTTGTTTCATGTCTCTACGACCTTCCTAGTGGGAGTTACAGGCAGTTTTTTTTTTTTTTTTCCTAGGGGGCGCTAGAGCGCAATTTTGATTTTTGAGGTTTGGTTTTTTCAATAACTTGCAATTTTCGCAGGTCCTGATGTGTGTGTCAAATTTGGTGAGTTTTGAAGCATGTTAAGTGGGTCAAATTAGCGTTTTTTGTGGCGGCGGAAGAATAAAGAATAATAAAACCTTACAAATTCAATAGGTTCCTTTGTAACTTGTATAAAGGACTCCCTGTGGGAGTCCTTTATACAGGGTACTAGCGGACCCTAATAATAATGGATTTGGTTTGTACGGCACCTTTCTAGACTCTCAAAGTGCTTTACAGTACCTGAGAACCCACAATTATATATATATATATATAACCGGTATAGCTTGGTTGGTAGAGCGGCTGTGCCAGCAACTTGAGGGTTGCAGGTTCGATCCCCGCTTCCGCCATCCTAGTCACTGCCGTTGTGTCCTTGGGCAAGACACTTTACCCACCTGCTCCCAGTGCCACCCACACTGCTTTAAATGGAACTTAGATATTGGCTTTCACTATGTAAAGTGCTTTGAGTCACTAGAGAAAAGCGCTATATAAATATAATTCACTTCACTTCACAATTGAATCACTCCACAGTCACACCTTGACGGTGGTAAGCTACACCCGGAGCCACAATAGACTGACAGAAACGTGGGTGCCAATGTGCGCTTCTCCGACAACCACCACCAATCATTCATTCATATTCATACACCAGTGTCAGTGACAACCACCAATCATTCATTCATATTCATACACCAGTGTCAGTGACAACCACCAATCATTCATTCATATTCATACACCAGTGTCAGTGACACTGAGAGCAAGGTAAGTGACTCGGATGGCAGAAGTTGGATTTGTACCAGGAGCCCTCAAGTTTCTGGACGGCCTGAGCCACGCTGCCCCATAAACCATATCAGAGAAGAAACAAGTCCACTGCTTAGTACGTGGTTACCAGGGGAAAATACAATATGCCTCTAAATAGGCACCATTTCTATTCCTAGGAAACATATACACACAGGTAGAGGGAGGCGACAAAGCCACAGTTACATGATATTGGCTTCTAAAACTGCAAAAACAAGCCATAAAAATTCCTTAGGGTGCACTGAAGTCCTCAAGAAGCAGTCCGTCCATTTTCCTTTGTCTGTCTCTCGGTATGTTTTTGCGAGTACAAAGCCTCCCATTCAGAGCCCGATGACTTCTCTTATGTCAGACGGCAGTTGGGCTAAAACGGACAATGGTCGCACAGAAACAAAAGGCAGTCTATTAGCGGAGAGCGAGGCAGACAGACAGAAGAGCGAGTGGCATTCCATTGTGGCTGGACTCACATCTGGTGACCATGTGTGACCAGAGCAGCCGGGCTAATGATGGGCTTCCTGAGGCCAGCTCAATTAGGACAGGCCTCTCCGGACTCCCAGAGAGAGAGAGAGAGAGAGAGAGATGGCTATCGACATGTTACTTCGCTATTTGTGTGTTCAGTCAGGTTTGTCACCAAGCAATCATGTATTGACCTGCTCTGGGTCGTTTGTTGGCAAGCAGTGCGCTCCTTGTGCGTTTGTTGTTTTGATATTACCGGGGCTAGAAGTTAGTTGCGCTTCAAATGAAGACCTCCGATGCTCCAACTGTCACGAGCTGTTAAAAACACAAACAACGCACATTTGAACTGACTTGAACGTGGTCAGAGCCTCTCTGATCTTGTGTCCCCCCCTTAACAAGTGACCCTCAACAACCGCATGGGCTCTGTCTTTCTTAGCAAGATCAATCAATTTGATCAAGCCTCTAAAAAGAGGACATTTGTTTGCCTTAGCCCCACACTAGGAAATGCTTCTCCAAAGGGGTTAAATAAAATCAGTGCATGATGTTCCTGGAAGCTACATGCGGGTTGTAAAGTCTGATAGCTTCGGGCAGAAGAGACTTGCTGTTGTAGCGCTCCTTCAGACATTTGAGTTGCTGGAGTCTGTTACTGCTCTTCAGATGCTCCAGAGTGCTGGAGAGAGGGTGAGGCATTGCTCATAATTGTGCTGATCTTACTCAACGTTCTGTTTCTAAGAACCTCCTCTGGTGTAGCCAGCGTGATGCCTACGACTGATGATCTTTGCCAGCTTGTTGTCGTCCTTCGCTTTCACGCCAGTTCCCTAACACCATCCATCCATTTTCTTCCGCATTTTCTTATTGAATCGTTCATACATTTTTTAAGTCTAAGACCAGGTCTGACCAATCGTCCATGAGCATGAACGTCTTCTAAGACAAACTGAACAGTCCAGTTAAACTCCAGTGAATGTCCTGAGAATACAATGACCTGGATGAATGATCCATCCATCCATCCATCTTCTTCCGCTTATCCGAGGTCGGGTTGCGGGCCAGACTTCCCTCTCTCCAGCCACTTCGTCCAGCTCCTCCCGGGGGATCCCGAGGCGTTCCCAGGCCAGCCGGGAGACATAGTCTTCCCAACGTGTCCTGGGTCTTCCCCGTGGCCTCCTAACAGTCTCCCTAGGGAGGCGTTTGGGTGGCATCCTGACCAGATGCCCGAACCACCTCATCTGGCTCCTCTCCATGTGGAGGAGCAGCGACTTTACTTTGAGCTCCCCCCGGATGACAGAGCTTCTCACCCTATCTCTAAGGGAGAGACCCGCCACCCGGCGGAGGAAACTCATTTGGGCCGCTTGTACCCGTGATCTTGTCCTTTCGGTCATAACCCAAAGCTCATGACCATAGGTGAGGATGGGAACGTAGATCGACCGGTAAATTGAGAGCTTTGCCTTCCGGCTCAGCTCCTTCTTCACCACAACGGATCGATACAGCGTCCGCATTACTGAAGACGCCGCACCGATCTCACAATCCACTCTTCCCTCACTTGTGAGCAAGACTCCGAGGTACTTGAACTCCTCCACTTGGGGCAAGATCTCCTCCCCAACCCGGAGATGGCACTCCACCCTTTCCCGGGTTAGAACCATGGACTCGGACTTGGAGGTGCTGATTCTCATCCCAGTCGCTTCACACTCGGCTGCGAACCGATCCAGTGAGAGCTGAAGATCCTGGCCAGTTGAAGCCATCAGGACCACGTCATCTGCAAAAAGCAGAGACCTAATCTTGCAGCCACTAAACCGGATCCCCTCAACGCCTTGACTGCGCCTAGAAATTCTGTCCATAAAAGTTTTGAACAGAATGGGTGACAAAAGGCAGCCTTGGCGAAGTCCAACCCTCACTGGAAACGTGTCCGACTTACTGCCGGCAATGCGGACCAACACAACCCAGCAAAAAAGATGGCGCTGGCCACGACTGACTGGACAAAAACGTTGAGCCTTTTGTTGCAGACATTGAATGACCTTAGCCTGCTGAGGAGATAAAGTTGGCTATGATCATTTTAGTAAAGTATTTAAGTTTTTAGACCATGTAATCTTGAAGTCCAAATTAAGACCAACGTACTGTTACCTGCTCCACTTTCTGCCAGCGTTAGATTGTCAGGGGCGTGGCCTTGTTACGACTGAAGTTGAAGACTACCTCCTTAGTTTTTTCCACATTCAGCTGCAGATGACTCTCCCCACCCCGCTCTACAAAGTCAGCCACCAGTGCTCTGTACTTCCTCTCTCGACGCAGCCCATTAAGGTCGAGTCATCAGAGTATTTCTGTAAGTGACACAACTCGAAGCAGCACTCAAAACCTGCAGTGTAGGTGGTAAACAAAGGCGAAAGGACTGTTCCTTGAGGGGTCCCGATGTTGCTAATCACACAGCTCTGCTGCCTCACCATCAGGTAGTTGGTAGTCCAGGTGACGATGGGGACATCCACATCCATGCTCTTCAACTTCTCCCCTAGCAGCCTAGGCTGGATGGTGTTAAAGGCAGACGAGAAGTCAAAGTCACTTGGACAACATCTTCTCCCCGTCATCTTTGTTGTAGCGGTGTAGCGTGCAAGGACGGGAGTGGAAGAAGTGTCAAAAGATGGCGCTAACTGTTTTAATGACATTCAGACTTTACTTCAATCAATAACGGAGCAGCATCTCCTCATCCGTGGCTCACTAGTGCAACAACAACGCCCGCAATGTGTCCCGTGAAAAACCGTCCGACCAGAACTCTAATAACTAAAGTTCCTTGGGTGAATAATGTAAACTCACTACACAAGTAGTTTTTAGCGCTTCCATAGCGAGTCTACTGACAGATATAAGTAAGAACTTTACACTACTTTATATTAGAAATGGCAACAGTGGAGGATGAATGTCACATAACAAGAAGATAGAGAAAAAGAAGAAGATTATTGACTTGTTATGGTTAGACTAGGGGTGGTGACGGCAACAGACACCAGGGTGCGATGTAGCTCTAAGATTTATTATATTTATAGACCATTTATATATATATATATATATATATATATATATATATATATATATATATATATATATATATATATATATATATATATATATAATCAAACAATACTATATATACTAACTAAGGAAATGGAGTGTGTCAAAACCCAAGAGTGTGTGTGTGTGTGAGGCTATGTGTGTAGTTAGCTGAAGTGTGTGTTACCAAGTGTTGAACGAGAGACGAGGAAGTCCAGGGGAGAGAGAAGTCTACAGGTCCGAGTCCAAAGCGGGGGAAGTCAAGGATCGAGGGAGGCAGTCAGAGTCCAGAGGGAGATCCGGGGAAAAGTGAGACGCACAGCTCACTTTCCAGGCGACGGAGGGTATGTACGCGAACAGAAGGTTATATTCCGGCGCGGCATGGCAGCTTGTGCAGGCTTAAGAAGGCAGTTCAATCATTACAGGCAGGTGCGCTGATTGCCAGTGAATGATTGCAGCTGGCGGCTGCTGCAGGGTGGAGACGGGTGCGGCGCGTCCCTGGATGTGCGCGGCCGTGGGCGTGTCCCGAGGTGCGACAAGCAGAGCGCAAGGATGAGGGCGCATTCCAACGCGCCATGGCCGTGACATGACTACGGCGTCGCCGCGGACACGCGCAAAGTTTCAGGGCAGATCCCCAAAACACATCAGCAGGTACCAGAAAGTAAGAAAAGTTGGTTTTGTGTAATATTGTAAAACAAAACACCGAATAATGTCTGCTAACAGCTGCCATTTTGGGGTCCTTATACACACACCATAACAATACCGTATGTTGAAGCACAGTACGTCTGACTATGGTAGCCGTAATGCTCCCACAATCCATCAAGCGGTGCGTCTTCGTAGCTTACCAAAGTTGTACTAAAACATTTTGACAGATTGTGGAGCGCCGTGTGTAATGTTCTATATTTTCTTCGACACCATCAACCACTCCATCCTCCTATCACGCCTCCACTCCTCCCTGGGTTTATCCGGCACTGCCCTCTCCTGGATGAAATCCTACCTCTCTGACCGTCAGCAATTCATCTCAATCAACAACTGCACCTCCTCCACTGCCCCAGTCACCCACGGCGTCCCCCAAGGCTCAGTACTTGGCCCCCCTACTCTTCACCATCTACCTCCTGCCCCTCGGTCAGATCCTCCGCCACCACGGCCTTCAATTTCACTGCTATGCCGACGACACACAACTATACCTTTCCACCACGACCATCACCCCAGCCACCCACTACACCCTCACCACCTGCCTCACAGATAAAAACCTGGATGCAAAAAAACTTTCTAAAACTCAACTGCAACAAATCTGAAATAATTATCATCGGCCCCGACTCCCTCACTCGCTCCACTCAGGACTTTTCATTAAACATCGACGGCTCCCTTGTCACTACCTCCACCCACATCCACAATCTAGGTGTAATCTTCGACCCTACCCTCTCATTCCTCCCCCACGTAAACCACATCACCAAAACTGCATTCTTCCACCTCAGAAACATTGCCCGTCTTCGGCCCTCCCTCACATCCTCTGCTGCCGAAACCCTCATCCACACCTTCATCTCATCCCGGCTAGACTATTGCAACAGCATCCTCTACGGCATCACTTCCAAAACCCTCAACAAACTGCAATATGTCCAGAACTCCGCTGCCCGCCTGCTCACCGGAACCCGCTCCAGAGAGCACATCACACCTGTCCTTCATGACCTCCACTGGCTGCCTGTCAAATACAGAATCCCCTTTAAAATACTCCTCACCACCTACAAGGCACTCCATAACCTGGCTCCACCCTACCTCTATGACCTCCTCCAGCCACACGTTCCCTCAGGTCTAGTGATGCCGGCCTCCTGGAGGTCCCCAAGACCGGGCGCAGAACCTGGGGCGACAGGGCCTTCTCCGTGGCTGCCCCCTCTCTCTGGAACGCTCTCCCCAGGCACATCAGAGATGCCCCCTCCCTCCCTACCTTCAAAACCACCCTAAAAACTCACCTCTTCACATTAGCCTTTCCAAACTGACCCCGCCCTTGGTGTTTCTTTATTCTTTTTCTTTTTTTTCTTAGTTTCTTTTCCTAATAAAGTTGTTTTAATCCCCCCCCCCCCCCCCCACACACACACACGTGTAAAGCGACTTTGGGTATTTAGAAAAGCGCTATATAAATCCCAGGTATTATTATTATTATTATTATTATATTTTCAATTGATGACCCAGAACCCCCATTTTTGCAGACACACAAATAGTGAACACAAACACACACACACACATGTATGAAGAAATGAATGCATGTCTGAGTACAGAGGAGACATGTGGGTAAGCACTATCACAGGAGCCAAATGCAAAAGAACAATGTTTATTCTTATTCTGTTTAGGCGGAATGACATGTGTATGATACAGTATGTATTTGATTCAAATCATTCATAAATTTGTTTCCGTTCTATTTGTGCATGTAACTCCAAAACATGCAACAAATTACAGTCCGATTCCAGTCAAATAGTATAACAATTGTTTCACACAAATAAAAAAGGCAAAAAAAAAAACTGGGTGTCCCTTATTTATTCTTCAATAGTGTTGGCAGTCAGTGTGGATCTTCTTCATGTCACAAAATACTCAAGACAAAAACAGTGCCTCTGCTGGTTGCACCCTGCTAGTACACTACTTACAGCCAGCAGGAACAGGAGGTTGATTCCATTCTACTCTGCATGACATATAAAATGTGTCGCTTATATGCGGAAAAGTGCTTCATCCATTGGTTCGGGTTGGGCGCTGCTAACTCATCCGATTATTATGTGCTAGTTTGAAGCCGACACAACAAACGTGCTCAGAGGAGATAATGTTTGAAAAAAGGTGACAGGTTTTTACAAAAATTTTGTTTTGAAGGGGTGATTGCTAACTTCCTGTGGATTTTTGCTGAAGGATGTCAATTAATGAAATGTAGGTCTAAGTGAGACCTACATAGAGGTCCTTGTTTCATGTCTCTACGACATTCTTACCGGAAGTTACAAGCAGTTTTGTCTGTGTTTTCTTCCTACGAGCAGTTTTGTCTGTGTTTTATTCCTAGGGGGCGCTAGAGCGCAATTTTGAGTTTTGGGGTTCGGTTTTTTATTAGATCGCAATTTCCGCCAGTCCTGATGTGTTTGTCCAGTTTGGTGAGTTTTGAAGTATTTTAAAGGGGGTCAAATTACAGCTCAAAGAGGCAAAAATGAGTGTTTTTATGAAACTTTTGTTTTGAAGGGGTGATTGCCAACTTCCTGTTGATTTTTGCTGAAGGATGTCAGTGTATGAAATCCTGGTCCAAGTCAGACCTACATGGAGGTTTTTGTTTCATGTCTCTACGACATTTGTAACGGAAGTTACAAGCAGTTTTGTCTGTGTTTTTTCCTAGGGGGCGCTAGAGCGCAATTTTGAGTTTTTTTTTTTTTTTTTTTTATTAGATAGCAATTTTCGCAGGTCCTGATGTGTGTGTCAAATATGGTGAGTTTTGAAGCATGTTAAGTGGGTCAAATTACAGCTCAACGAGGCGGCGGTATAATAAAGAAAGAAAGAATAAAACGTTACAATAACAATAGGGTCCTCTGTACCATTTTACAAAGGTACTTGCGGTCCCTAAATATGGCAGTGCCATGTTGGCATTTTTTCCCATATTTATGGTCGTTCATACGGCAAGTACAGCGAAGCGATAGCAAGGATGACCGAAGATAAGTCACTGAAGTCAGATATTGCAGAAAACAAAAGTGAAGTTGACCATTTGAAGAACCCGATGACATCATTGAGTATTCCAGCCATTTCCCCCCCCAAGATAAAGATGGTTTGTTCTGGTTAATAAACGGCTTTATCGGAGACAATTTGATGCAGTTCTTCCCGTAATCACGCGTCAGTGGTCAGATGTTAATAATTATCAGGACATTAAGAGCGCTGTAATTAAAACAGCGGGCCGTTTGAGGCTTTCTGTTTGACTAAAAGCAAAAATAAATTAAAAAAAACCCATCAGGTTGCTATTTTAGCATGCCATTTCAATTAGTACTATCTGGGAAATCTTTGAAAACAAGTCCAAAAACATTGCAAGTTGAACCCCCTTATTAGCAAAAAATATGATGTATAATGAGCAAACATTGTGTATAATCAAAGCTTTGTCCAAGGCTCTTTCCACTCGGACGACAATTAAATTGTGCCATTGCTACAGAAATAAAAGCTTGCTAACCTTGAGCGTGCGAGGAGACATTAAGTGACATTTTCATTCCCTGACACAAAACAAAAAAAGCTTCTGTAGTTTCATCTTCCATCTTCATTCAACTCGGAGGAATTTAGCCAAAAGGATGCCGTGTTTACCGCCATCACCTGGAAGCAGGCCCGGCCCTAACCAATCTGGCGCCCTAGGCAAGATTTTAGGTGGCGCCCCGCCCCCCCCCCCCCCCACACACCGGCAGTGAAGTGTGTATACTCACAAGAAACCGAATAGATTTGTCTTTAACCTTTTTTTTTACTTAAAGAAAGCAAATTAAAAATCAGAATAGTTAACAAGATTAAAAAAAATATGGATAAATAAATGAATACAAAAAATAAAAAATTAATATATGAAATACAATATTTTTTACATACATAAACACAAAATAAAACGTGTCAACAAGTTGCATAAAATAAATAAAAAATACAATATAAATAAGGCACTGCACAAAACAAGATATCAAACCAGTATGACTTTAACAACTATATTACAAAAAAAGGGGATCCTACAGAGTTCTCTATTTGTGCTTTTTAATATTGCATTAACTAGAATGACTTACAAATGACTGTACACCAGGGAGTACTGTAATTACCTAACGTTACATTATTATATTCCATAACAATTTAGCCCCCTCCACAATATTAACCCGACGTTAAAACAGAACTAGCTATTTATTGATTAGCAATTGCCGAATCACGTAACATTAGCTTAATGCTAAAAAGCCAGGTTACTATCACATTCTGTAACAGACAAATAATTTCATGTAGGCTAACGTTACCTACCTGCTACCTCTGTCTTTTTCTCGTTTCTCCTCTTCTTTTCTCTTTTTTCTTCCCTGGGCACCTGACAGTTTTGGCCGTTTTGACATCTTGTGTTGATTTTTTGATGTGGTGACGTCCAAAAAGAGTCATGATACGGGAAGGGAGGGGGCGCACCGTGCCGGGGGAGGGGGGGGGGGGGGCGTAATGTTGTAACAAATAATATTTCTATTAAATAGGCTTTACTTTGCATTTTAATTAACGTGGGATTATTTTATGTATTTAGAAATAATAGTACCAACTTTTTTTTCTTTTTCGTCCAACATTTGTGGCACCGGCGTGGCGCCCCCTGATGGACGGCGCCCTTAGCATTTGCCTATACGGCCTATGCCACGGGCCGGCCCTGCCTGGAAGTGAAAGCAAAGAGTTGACTTGGTAGATTTTTGGGATGGCTGACATGGAGCAGGTGTGGGTGGGTGCTTGCCTCGTCCCGCACTTACAGTGTGGGTGAAGAACGCACCACCCACTTGGTAAGGCCCAAAGAAGAAGAGATGATTCAGTATTATCTGCCCACAGATGCCCTCTGGTGGTTGTAGTTAGTCGTGCTTGTGTATGTACATGTATGTGTATATGTACAGTGAATGTATATGTACAGTATGTGTATATGTGTGTTTGTACAGTGAATGTATATGTACATGTATGTGTATATGTATGTTTGTACAGTGAATGTATATGTACATGTATGTGTATATGTATGTTTGTACAGTGAATGTATAGTGGAAGAAGAGTCCAGTAACAGCAGCTCTGGCGAGTTGAATGGCCAAGAGGATGAAGGCAGTGCTAGGTAACAATGGCACTCACACTAAATAAATCCTGACAGTTTGGACACAATTAGGACAGGTGAGGTGGACTCACTTGTGTTGAGTTGTTTTGGGAGGACAGAAATCTGTAATGCTATACAGACTGTGCACTGGCTTGGATCCACATTTCTGTCTATAGCGGTGGTGTCCCAACTACGGCCCGCGGTCCAGGTGCAGCCCGCCCACGTCTTCAATCCCAGCCCAGTGCAAACAACCTTCCCTAGTCATGGTACCAAAAAATCAAATAATATCCATGTTTGGTGCAATTTAGCTACATATATAAATATATGTACATACACATTTATACATACATATCCCAATCAAAAGCTTTATTGGCTTTATTTACTGAATGACTTCACCCAGATAGAGTCGTTCCAGAAAGTTCTGTTCGCGTGAACGCGATCACACGCAGGAGTTCAGTAAGAACCTGAGATTACTGGAGCCTTCTGGCCGCTGTATTGGGAGTTAGAAAGAGACATCAACAACTGGAAAATAAAACAAAATGAACAAACATCAAAGAAACCATTCAAAATAGTTTTCACCAATAATGTCTATAATGGTGTCATGTATACATCACATCTTATTACTATAAATGTTTCCTTGATGAAAACAAGTTAGAAAAAAATAAATAAACACAAGAAGGAGCCAACCTTTTGAACGGCCTTTTTAAAGGAACGTTCTTGTTATGTTTACAGGAGGGAGTTGTGACGGCACAGACACAAGGGGGCAGTATAGCTTTATGTATTTTATTATATATATTAGGATATATATATAATAATCAACAATAATACTATAAATAAACTAGGCTAGAGAATGGAGTGTGACCAAAATCCAAGAGTGTATAAACACTTTGTAGGGCACAACATAACACATTCAGCGTCACAGCCTTTCCAGTAGTGACATCTAATGTCTTGGAAGTGCAACTGCATTGAAAACGTTTCAAATTTAATAAGCAACCTAGCTCGTTTTTAAACGACACATTAAAAAGTACAATTTATGATAAAAAAAAAAACAGTTAATACTTTCAATACAACGGATGGAATTTTAACAAAGGTAAAAATCCATTCCATCAAAAATATTGTCTGACGAGAGGAAGATTGAAAAGTGAATAAGAATGTGACGTCTTGGCATGGTGGTGGCGTTTGTGATCAGAAGACAGCGTGCAGGTAATCTAAGTATTTCATCCTCTCAGTAGGCAAAGATACAAGAAAGCGTGGGAAGTTTTAACAAGGCATGACATGAGCCAAAGACCGTAGCATCCAGCTAACAAGTGAAACATAAAGAGTCAATGGTCCAGTGCCGACTGGACGGACAGACTGGCAAATAAAGGTGAGACTGGCGGCAAGTGCGTGTCCTAATCACCACACAGAGGCAGGTGTGCAACAACCAGCGCTCCTTGCAACCAGGGAGAACTAAAACTGACAACAGAAGTAAACACTAAACCGAGGACAACTAGAAGAAAAATAAATCAAACATCAAAATAATTGATATTTATTAACACACACAAAAGTACGGAAAACTGGTACCATTGAGTACCAATTTCAAAGTAGTGGGAATTGGTTCCAATGTGAACAGCACCCGTCCCTCTGTATGTCTGACTTACTGTGGATGCATTCTCAAATAATGGTTGAGAAGTGTGGCGTTCAAGAACACACACTGGGATTCAAAGTTCCAGTCCAAGGTCCTCATGAACAATTGCTGGTGAAAAATATGCACATTCAATACTAAACCATACGTACTGTTTTTGAGTCATTTGAATAGAATAAGCACTTGTCATTGGGCAAATGTATGCAAGCCCAGGTGTGAAACAAGAAGAGAAAATACCATACTGGCCATTCAGGTAACTCACTTTGCTACCGCCTTCCCTCCAGAAGAGTGTTTCTTGTTATTAAATCTGTCTCTCAGCTCTGGGCCGTACGGGATATATACAGCAGTACTACATTGTAATACGCTTTTCCCACCATATATATATATATATATATATATATATATATATATATATATATATATATATATATATATATATATATATATATATATATATATATTACAGATGTCCGATAATATCGGTCTGCCGATATTATCGGCCGATAAATGCGTTAAAATGTAATATCGGAAATTATCGGTATCGTTTTTTTTATTATCAGTATCAGTTTTTTTTTTTACAATTAGTGCACCAACCCAAAAAACCTCCCTCCCCCATTTACACTCATTCACACAAAAGGGTTGTTTCTTTCTGTTATTAATATTCTGGTTCCTACTTTATATATCAATATATATCAATACATTCTGCAAGGGATACAGTCCGTAAGCACACATGATTGTGCGTGCTGCTGGTCCACTAATAATACTAACCTTTAACGGTTAATTTTACAAATTTTCATTAATTACTAGTTTCTATGTAACTATTTTTATATTGTTTTACTTTCTTTTTCATTCAAGAAAATGTTTTTAATTTATTTATCTTATTTTATTTGATTCATTTTTTTAAAAAAAGAACCTTATCTTCACCATACCTGGTTGTCCAAATTAGGCGTAATAATGTGTTAATTCCACGACTGTATATATCGGTTGATATCGGTATCGGTTGATATCTGTATCGGTAATTAAAGAGTTGGACAATATCGGCAAATCGGATATCGGCAAAAAGCCATTATCGGACATCCCTAATATATATATATATATATATGTATATATATATATATATATATATATATATATATATATATATATATATATATATATATATATATATATATATGTATATATATATACATATATATATATATGTGTATATATATGCATATATATACACTACCGTTCAAAAGTTTGGGGTCACATTGAAATGTCCTTATTTTTGAAGGAAAAGCACTGTACTTTTCAATGAAGATAACTTTAAACTAATCTCAACTTTAAAGAAATACACTCTATACATTGCTAATGTGGTCAATGACTATTCTAGCTGCAAATGTCTGTTTTTTGGTGCAATATCTACATAGGTGTATAAAGGACCATTTCCAGGAACTATCACTCCAGTGTTCTAATGGTACAATGTGTTTGCTCATTGGCTCAGAAGGCTAATTGATGATTAGAAAACCCTTGCGCAATCATGTTCACACATCTGAAAACACTTTAGCTCGTTACAGAAGCTACAAAACTGACCTTCCTTTGAGCAGATTGAGTTTCTGGAGCATCACATTTGTGGGGTCAATTAAACGCTCAAAATGGCCAGAAAAAAAGAACGTTCATCTTTTGAACGGTAGTATATATATATATATATATATATATATATATATTATATATATATATATATATATATATATATATATATATATATATATATATATATATATATATATATATATGCCATCATGGAAAGAAAAAAAATGTAAAAAGAAAATAAAAAAAATTAAATTGTAATATGTATCCAGTGATTATACTAAAGTTATTTTCCATTTAACTTCACCAGTTTTAGATTATTTGTATTTTTATTTTCACATTTGCCGTTCAAATACTGAGAGGAGACGGTGCGGTGATCAGCAGCCAGTTGAGGCACGTCACGGCGTTGTGCCTCAACATGGATTGCGCAATGACTCGGCTAACTGCTGAGCTGCTGTGCAGTGAGACCGTATTGCTATATGAATTATATCAGCTAACTAAACTATGGCATAGTTTAGTTAGCTGGGGTATATAATGTACAGTGTTATTTTGTCAACAACTGTATGTGTGTAACGTATTTCTTGTGCTGAACATTCATAAATCTGCTGCAAAAGACGTACTGGTTGAGGCTCGCAGTAATCCGGTCTCCTGGTGGTAGAGGGCGGTAGTGATCCCAGAGATCATTCCTCAGCCTCATAAAAAAAATTTGCAAGTCAATTAGTGCAGCGATTGTTTATTTCCTCTCGCCTGGACTTTTATTAAAAACATGGAGGATTACATATGTAAAATAAAACAGTTTTCTAAACTGGACTTTCAATGGAAGCAGGAGGTAATAATTAAAGGTAGACCAACGCCGGAGCTAAAAGGTTTGCTTCAGACTTCGGGACAGAAGACCCGTTCTTTTCAAATGGCGTGGTACACACGCAAAGGCTGGCTGTGTGGATGTCCAGCAAGAAAGGTAAGACCATAATAATGTTTTTTTTTTTATTAAATGTGCTTTTTTGTGTGCTACAGTTGTGTAAAGAATGCTGGTATGAGCTTTTAAACATAACCCGTTAACTGCTGCCAATCACATGGTGAATAAGATACTATTTAGGGTTCATACCAGACATTAACCTCACCGCATGCCACTGGCACATATGTATATATATATATACTGTATATATACACATATACACACACACACATATATATATATACAGTATATATATATATATATATATATATATATATATATATATATATATATATATATATATATATATATATATATATATATATGCAGTATGTACATATATATATATATATATATATATATATATATATATATATATATATACAGTATGTACATATATATATATATATATGTATATATATATATATATATATATATATATATATATATATATATATATATATATATATATATATATATATATATAAAATATATATATATATATTTATTTTATTTTTATTTATTTTTTTAATTATTATTATTTTAATTGTATTTATTTTCCAGATGGCACTGCTGTAGTGGCTGCTGGTTGCAGGAGCTCTATGCACTTGCGTATCTCCTTTGTGTTCTTGATGTTTCCCTCTTGTTTTCATGTGATTTTTGCCTTTTGGTCTGGGCTCCTTTGAATTGCACAACAAGGAGTGGCGCTTTTGTAACTTCTGCGCTGCCTTTTTGTGCACTTTTGGATCTGCCTCGGGGGGGCAGTTTTGCACCGGAGACCAGCACCGGAGACGGAGGAGATGCGGAGGGATGCCGAGTGTCAGGATAGGACGAGCTTCACGGAGCTGAATGCGCACGTATCGGACACTTCGGTCTTCGTGCTCGTTGGCCCGGAGCTAGTGGGCAGCCTAGGACGGAGGCAGCTCTCTTGGTTGGAGGCGTGGAGCCTCAGCGGTGTTGAAATGGAGTTTCTCTTTTTGTTTTTTGGTGCAATCAAATGTCTGCAATATGTATTTATTAGGGGTGTCAACAAATAAAATATAGAATTTTGAATTATACGCGATTCTTATTTGTAGCGATTCCAAAAAATGGAAAAATATATAAATATATATATATATTATTTGCCACTCAGACACATCATATAGTTGCTGTACACATTGACTCACACTTCCCCTTCTTGTATTTGACTTCTTTAAATGTTCGGGTATAATTTCATTAAATAACAAATAATATGGAATGTAGTTAAGCATAAAACTGGCACCAAATCTTATAAAACAAAGTATTCATTTTGAATCAAGAATCAGTTTGAGCCAAGAATCGACTCCTAATTGAATCATGAACCCCTAAAATTGAATCGTTTGGTGCCCAAATATTCACAGCCCTAATATTTATTGCTCGTTTTAGGGGTTTTTCCGCCGTGTCGTACTTTTGCAGCTGTACGTAGAAATGGCGCCGCTTGCTCTTTCAAAGTCTTTGACCTCCTTTATTTTCACCTCACTTCACCTGCACTTTATTTCCGTCCGCACCGCGACCACGTCCGCCGACGGCGTCCAATGGCGGCGGGCCCGGTCCTCAGGAGGCTATTCAGGCACACAACAATGGCCGCCTAATGACCGACTAGACGGCGTGTCACGGCCGTGCACTTTGTATATATGCCTGGCTAAAGTGAGCCTGATTGTGTTTGTGCGTGGGTGTTGTCTCATCTCCCCCCCCCCCCCCGTACAATGGGCACCGCCACGGACACCGTTCTTTTAATCTAGCGCATCTTCGGCCGCGTCTCGCCCCGGTGACCCGCCGCACAAAGACGACTTCAGGGAGGGCTGCAGACGTTTGTCCCTCTCGGTGAGGCTTTTTGAGCACAGCTGCGGTTTGTGGCCGAGTTGGCATCAAAGCAGACGCAAACTTGGATGTTTTGGGTTTTTTTGTTGTTGTTTTTTTTTAATAATGTCCTGCCCAGCTTCTCGGGCAAATCATATAGCAGATGTAGATGCCCATATTCAGATTTACTTTACAAAAGAGAAGTGTAGGATACTTCTCTTGTTGCCTTACTTGTATTTTGACTTTATTAAATGTATTTATATAATCATGTGGTGCAGCCGGGCCGGAGCAGGAGGGGATAGAAAGGGTGGAAAAGGAAGACAGAGGGGGGAATTGTGGGGACAAGAGGGGGATTAGACAGAGAGACAAAAACAACAACAGCAAACACAACAACAACAACAACAGAGCAACATCAGCAAATACGACATGTACAAATATGATGGTAAAAGTAATAGCAAATAAGCAGTTAGCGAAAATTTAAAAAAAAAAAAAATACAGAAATGACAATGAGCATTATTACACTAAAAATGGAGCAATATGAATACCAATAGAAATAGTGCTATTGATAATAAACAATACCAGTACTTTACCTTTATTATCAACAATACAATTGTTCAAATGCAACAATACATATACGTAATGATAACTTGAGGTACAAAAGAATGCAGAAAAATGGAGGGGAAGAAAGAGAAGCAACCTTAACCTTGTAGATTGTTATAGTAAAAATAGGTTAAGCTTTGTCAGTGTGCCATGTGTTATACCCAGTTTACCCTAGGGCAACAACGTTAATATATGTTTGATGAAACGTGATTATGTGCATGAGTGTATGTGTGCATATGTACTTGTATATGTACAGTATGTGTATATGTGTGTTTGTACAGTGAATGTATATGTACAGTATATGTATGTGTGTGTTTGTACAGTGAATGTATATGTGTAGTATGTGTATGTGTGTGTCTGCACAGTGAGTGTATATGTACAGTATGTGCATATGTATGTTTTTACAGTGAATGTATATGTACAGTATGTGTATACAGTATGTTTGTATAATGAATGTGCGTGTGGATGTACGAACT
Organism: Entelurus aequoreus; assembly: GCF_033978785.1. NCBI lineage: Eukaryota > Metazoa > Chordata > Actinopteri > Syngnathiformes > Syngnathidae > Entelurus > Entelurus aequoreus. The sequence goes on from NC_084742.1 coordinate 67,953,446, forward strand.
TTGAGTGTGTAAATATGTACTGTATTTATTTGTATATGTATGTGGGAGCGTAGGTACCTATGTATGTGTGTATGTATGTGTGTGAGTATATGTGAATTTACATGTACAATACATTTGACTCCCAGTGTGTGCGGGAGCCAGAGTACGGCCCCAGCCTCCCCGAGAACCCATCCCACAAACAGTAGGTGTGGTGCCCAGGGAACCAGGGGCCACCGCCCCCACGCAGCCAAGCCGGACAGCGACAGGAACCCCAGAGCCTGGCCCACCGCGCCGCCCACAAGGGCCAGCAGCAGGCCGCAGACAGACGCACCCGGCAGAGGACAAGGCACGAGAAAAGCAGGGGGCAGTCAGACCCCAAGCCAGCGAGAGACCACACCCCACACGGACAGAAAGGCGGGACGCCCCGCCCGAGGGGCCCGTAGACCCCCCGCAACCGGACGGGAAGACCGCCCCCGCCCCACCGGCAACCGGGCCACCACGAACCCCCCCCCCCTCCCCCGGAGAGCGCGGCGAGGCCAGCCCACGGCCACCCCACCCAAGCCGGCCGCCACAGAACCACCCAGCACGGGGCCACGGTAACCACCCACCCCACCCGCAGGGACCCCAACGATGGAAATGGAACAACCAGCAACCGCCCCGCCGGGTCCCCCCCCTGAGGTAGGGGAAATAAATAAATAAAATAAATAAATACATAATAATAATAATAATAATATTAATAAAATATATTAAAAAATAAGAATAAATAAATAATTAAATCTATTTATAAAAAAAAAGAAAAAAAAAAGAAGATCACAGACATGCTGACACACAAGGTCGCTACCCCAACAACTGGCCGGCTCGCAGCACCTCGGAATACCCTGCAGCACCAAGCTACCACAGTAGACGCAGGGACCAGACCCAGCAGGCCCCAACCAAGACGGGCACCCGGAAGGGATGGACGGTGGGACCCAGGAGGTCCAGACATGCAGTCCGGATGCAGTAGCCTGAGGCGCCGACCCCCACCCGACAGGCAGGCCCAGAACGTACCCCCAGAAATATACATACATATATATATACATACACATAAACATACACATGTACACGTACACACACATACACATGCATACACATACACATATATATACATACATACATACAGACATACATACATACATACATACATACATACACACACACACATACACATACACACACATACACATGCATACACATACACATATATATACATACATACATACATACATACATACACACATACATACATACATACACACACACACACACATACATATACATATACACAGTTTGTCAGCCCCGACAACCACCACGCGCGCGCGCTGCCACCAGTCACAACATCAGCCACCCCCCTGCACCAGACCCAGCAGCCACGGGCGCCCACACCACAAACAAACGGCAGCAGAAACAGCAGCCACAACACCCCCAGACAGCCAGCACCACCCAATCAAATCAAAGCGATCAAAAAAAAACCGCGACCGGCAACCACACGCCAACAGGATCACAGAGACCAGCCAGCGCCAGCCCGCCAGCAAGCCCAAACGCCAACACGCAAACAAGAGACACCAACACACCCCCCCCCCCCTCCCCCCACCACCCCAACCCAAACCCGCACAAACACACCACCGCCCAAACAACCGAGACACAGTATCCAGACCAGACACGGGCGCCGCGCTGCCACCACATCAAGTCGCCAACAGAGACCCCACAGCGCAAGGTCGGGCCACACGGGCACGGACCCCACCCAACAGGAAGCGAGACCCGCGCGACGCCACACACAAATAAATAATAAGATTAAACAAAAATAATAATAATTTAAAAATAATAATAATAATAATAAAATGAAATACAAATTAAATTAAATTAAAAATAACAAATACAAATAATTAAATAAAATAAAGTAAGTAAATAATAAAAATTATTTTAAAAAAAATAAATAAATAAATAAATAAATAAAAATAAATTTAAAAAAATAAATAAATAAATAAATACAATTTTAAAAAAAATTAATATATATATATATACATATATATATATATATATATATATATATATATATATATATATATATATATATATATATATATATATATATATATAAAATAATAATAATAAATTAATAAAAGCCTGGCAGGCCACCAGAACGCAGTCCCCGGAATCCGCGCCGGCCGACGAGGCAATGAGGGGTGCGCCGAACCCCAACCCCCCCACATGCATGTGTACAAGGCCCCCAGAGTGTCTACTGTGTAGTTAAAATTAGGAGGTCAGCCATTACAGCCGACCTCCAGTCCCTATTGATGCGTGTACTGTAGCGTGAGTGAGATATGTATGCTTGTGGGAACTAATAATGCGATTAAAATTGGGGGACATCAAGGTCTTGGTGGGTCCCAACCAAGCCGAGCCCTCCAAATCCTAAGTGTCTAAGTGTCTAATATGCAGCTAAGATTGAGGGATGGACGAGCAGGGGACAAGACAGGAGGACTGGAGCCCCATAGGAGGCATCCTCAACCCCCCGCCATGCCTCCCCTGCATGTCAATCCCCCAAAGTCCTATATTTGTGTGACTGTGTGTGCTATAAGTAGGAGGAGTAGAGGGCCCGGACATCCCCCCCAGTCCATGCGGCCGACAACCAGGAACTACGGCCAGGAAGCCGCCCCCCCCCCCACGGCCCGTGACCCACACCAGAACACTTTAGCGTGACGCCACGCGAGCCCACCCCCGCCAAACAAAGCCAGCCCCCGCCCGCCCCAACCCAACCCCGCAGAGCCCATACCAGCAACCAAACGCAGAAAAACTGCACAGCCCCATGCCCAATGCAAACACCACATCCCGGCCATCCACACAGCAACGTACCCATACGAGTTCCGGCCAGGGGATGGCGCCCCCCAACTGGGGAAGAAGTCAATGCACCCCGTCCGCACGCCAGCCCCCAAACCAGCCGGCAAGCCAACGCCAGCCAGCCCCCACAACCCCACAAGCGCACAGATACCAGCCACAGTCCCCCAACCACTCCAACCCAACACAGCGACGCCAACCGCCGGCAGTAATACAGCAACCATCACCACCACCGCCCGTCCGCAGTACAAACACCCGCGGCCGCCGAAACCGAAACAAAAAAAAAGCGACCTAGTATCGAAATACATTTTGGTACCGGTACCAAAATATTGGTATCGCGACAACCCCTAACATGCACATACAGTATGGCACTTAGCCAGTGATGCGTTTACAGCCACACAAAAAGTGGGACAACTCCAACACCACACATAATGTGTAATTCCAGGTGGTTACACTATGATTTACCAATCAAATGTGTGATTATTCTAGTGTCATTTATTCAGAATCTTAATTTATAAATATGAATTATGAAATGCTGTTATTATATTACAGAAATGCTCATAAAAATATAAATTTTACAAACAGAAAGTCACAGGAATGTACGCATGATCCCATGCTTACATCTCATTGTGCAACAAGGGGATGTTCTAATGGGAACTAAATGCGATCTCTGAAAGGTGTTCACATTATTTCCAAAGCAGGACCCCCGCCCAGACGTACTATACTAGTTAGTCCACAGCTCATGGAAGACAATATGTTGTTATTGTCAGTGGGCCCAATCACTTGTATTACAAAATAGTCTCATGGAAATGAAAGTTATTTCATTCTAATCATAAAACATTGAACTTGTTATGTTTGGGACAGGTGAGCTGCAGGTGTGCACGTCTGATGTTGGGATCCAATCAATGCTCAAGGAGTTCTGCATTTGCTCACACAACACTAATTACAGGCAACGTTGGTCCTTAGTAAACAACATTGGTCCTGAGTAAACAACATTGGTCCTAAGTAAACAACATTGGTCCTGAGTAAACAACATTGGTCCTGAGTAAACAACATTGGTCCTGAGTAAACAACGTTGGTCCTTAGTAAACATTGGTCCTAAGTAAACAACATTGGTCCTGAGTAAACAACATTGGTCCTAAGTAAACAACATTGGTCCTGAGTAAACAACATTGGTCCCGAGTAAACAACATTGGTTCTGAGTAAACAACATTGGTCCTGAGTAAACAACATTGGTCCTTAGTAAACAACATTGGTCCTGAGTAAACAACATTGGTCCTGAGTAAACAACATTGGTCCTTAGTAAACAACATTGGTCCTGAGTAAACAACATTGGTCCTGAGTAAATAACCTTGGTCCTTAGTAAACAACATTGGTCCTGAGTAAACAACATTGGTCCTGAGTAAACAATGTTGGTCCTGAGTAAACAACATTGGTCCTGAGTAAATAACATTGGTCCTTAGTAAACAACATTGGTCCTGAGTAAACAACATTGGTCCTTAGTAAACAACATTGGTCCTGAGTAAACAACATTGGTCCTTAGTAAACAACATTGGTCCTAAGTAAACAACATTGGTCCTTAGTAAACAACATTGGTCGTGAGTAAACAACATTGGTCCTGAGTAAACAACATTGGTCCTAAGTAAACAACATTGGTCCTTAGTAAACAACATTGGTCGTGAGTAAACAACATTGGTCGTGAGTAAACAACATTGGTCCTTAGTAAACAACATTGGTCCTGAGTAAACAACATTGGTCGTGAGTAAACAACATTGGTCCTTAGTAAACAACATTGGTCCTGAGTAAACAACATTGGTCCTGAGTAAACAACGTTGGTCCTTAGTAAACATTGGTCCTAAGTAAACAACATTGGTCCTGAGTAAACAACATTGGTCCTAAGTAAACAACATTGGTCCTGAGTAAACAACATTGGTTCTGAGTAAACAACATTGGTCCTTAGTAAACAACATTGGTCCTGAGTAAACAACATTGGTCCTGAGTAAACAACATTGGTCCTTAGTAAACAACATTGGTCCTTAGTAAACAACATTGGTCCTGAGTAAACAACATTGGTCCTGAGTAAACAACGTTGGTCCTGAGTAAACAACATTGGTCCTGAGTAAATAACATTGGTCCTTAGTAAACAACATTGGTCCTGAGTAAACAACATTGGTCCTTAGTAAACAACATTGGTCCTGAGTAAACAACATTGGTCCTTAGTAAACAACATTGGTCGTGAGTAAACAACATTGGTCCTTAGTAAACAACATTGGTCGTGAGTAAACAACATTGGTCCTGAGTAAACAACATTGGTCCTAAGTAAACAACATTGGTCCTTAGTAAACAACATTGGTCATGAGTAAACAACATTGGTCGTGAGTAAACAACATTGGTCCTTAGTAAACAACATTGGTCCTGAGTAAACAACATTGGTCGTGAGTAAACAACATTGGTCCTTAGTAAACAACATTGGTCGTGAGTAAACAACATTGGTCGTGAGTAAACAACATTGGTCCTTAGTAAACAACATTGGTCCTGAGTAAACAACATTGGTCGTGAGTAAACAACATTGGTCCTTAGTAAGCAACATTGGTCGTGAGTAAACAACATTGGTCCTTAGTAAGCAACATTGGTCGTGAGTAAACAACATTGATCCTGAGTAAACAACATTGGTCCTTAGTAAACAACATTGGTCCTTAGTAAACAACATTGGTCCTGAGTAAACAACATTGGTCGTGAGTAAACAACATTGGTCCTGAGGAAACAACATTGGTCCTGAGTAAACAACATTGGTCGTGAGTAAACAACATTGGTCCTGAGTAAACAACATTGGTCGTGAGTAAACAACATTGGTCCTTAGTAAACAACATTGGTCGTGAGTAAACAGGAAGTCCAGCGGTCCGTGCGAGCCTGGCTTGACCTCCTGAAAGCTGTGCGAGGATGTGGGTGTGGCGGACGTAAAACAAGCGAGTACTGTGGCCCCGACACAGAGTTAGTTGGCAGTCCGGACACGGAGCCCCTCGGCGGGCCCTAATCCCCTCCTTCCTTGAAGGGATGGGGAGCAGAAAGGAGGCATTGTGGTAGCAGACATTGTGGTAGCAGGCATTGTGGTAGCAGACATTGTGGTAGCAGACATTGTGGTAGCAGGCATTGTGGTAGCAGACATTGTGGTAGCAGGCATTGTGGTAGCAGACATTGTGGTAGCAGACATTGTGGTAGCAGGCATTGTGGTAGCAGACATTGTGGTAGCAGGCATTGTGGTAGCAGACATTGTGGTAGCAGGCATTGTGGTAGCAGACATTGTGGTAGCAGGCATTGTGGTAGCAGGCATTGTGGTAGCAGACATTGTGGTAGCAGGCATTGTGGTAGCAGACATTGTGGTAGCAGACATTGTGGTAGCAGACAGTGGCGTAACAAGAGGAGCTACAGTAGCAAATAGAGGTGGTGCCAAGACAATGGCTGCCCTTCACTGGCTCCATCAAACGCCTCGTTCTTTTCTTCTCTTTCTCCTCTCACGTCTGCCTTTCTTCTCTCCGTCAGCGAGGGATGGCGAGGGGATGATGACAAGATGGCCGGCTCGCGCCCCGGAACCTTTTCCAGCATCGCTGTTGTTGCAGAGCGCTCGGCAGGAAGTACTTGATGGAACGCCGTCCTTCTCCTCAGCTTTACCGCAGTTTTCATCTATCCCGCATTTTGTTTTGTTGACAGTTTTATTCCGAAATGGAATACAGTCATTTTTGTCCTCAAAATTCTGCACACAATACCCCATAATGACAATGTGAAAGCGTGTTTCTATAACTGTTTAATAGATTGTTTTCTTTTTAATAAATCACATGTAAATATTCACAGCCTTTGGCATGAAGCTCACAAGCCCAAATTCAGTTGGTTGGACATGATTTGGATTTTATATATTACATGTTATTATGAATGTTACTACATGACATATATACTTACATCATGTATATATTACATGTTATTATGAATGTTACTACATGACATATATACTTACATCATGTATATATTACATGTTATTATGAATGTTACTACATGACATATATACTTACATCATGTATATATTACATGTTATTATGAATGTTACTACATGACATATATACTTACATCATGTATATATTACATGTTATTATGAATGTTACTACATGACATATATACTTACATCATGTATATATTACATGTTATTATGAATGTTACTACATGACATATATACTTACATCATGTATATATGACATGTTATTATGAATGTTACTACATGACATATATACTTACATCATGTATATATTACATGTTATTATGAATGTTACTACATGACATATATACTTACATCATGTATATATTACATGTTATTATGAATGTTACTACATGACATATATACTTACATCGTGTATATATTACATGTTATTATGAATGTTACTACATGACATATATACTTACATCATGTATATATGACATGTTATTATGAATGTTACTACATGACGTATATACTTACATCATGTATATATGACATGTTATTATGAATGTTACTACATGACATATATACTTACATCATGTATATATGACATGTTATTATGAATGTTACTACATGACATATATACTTACATCATGTATATATTACATGTTATTATGAATGTTACTACATGACATATATACTTACATCATGTGTATATATTACATGTTATTATGAATGTTACTACATGACATATACTTACATCATGTATATATTACATGTTATTATGAATGTTACTACATGACATATATACTTACATCATGTATATATTACATGTTATTATGAATGTTACTACATGATATATACTTACATCATGTATATATTACATGTTATTATGAATGTCACTACATGACATATATACTTACATCATGTATATATTACATATTTATTATGAATGTTACTACATGACATATATACTTACATCATGTATATATGACATGTTATTATGAATGTTACTACATGACATATATACATACATCATGTATATATGACATGTTATTATGAATGTTACTACATGACATATATACTTACATCGTGTATATATTACATGTTATTATGAATGTTACTACATGACATATATACTTACATCGTGTATATATTACATGTTATTATGAATGTTACTACATGACATATATACTTACATCATGTATATATTACATGTTATTATGAATGTTACTACATGACATATATACTTACATCGTGTATATATTACATGTTATTATGAATGTTACTACATGACATATATACTTACATCGTGTATATATTACATGTTATTATGAATGTTACTACATGACATATATACTTACATCATGATATTACATGTTATTATGAATGTTACTACATGACATATATACATACATTATGTATATATGACATGTTATTATGAATGTTACTACATGACATATATACTTACATCGTGTGTATATATTACATGTTATTATGAATGTTACTACATGACATATATACTTACATCATGTATATATTACATGTTATTATGAATGTTACTACATGACATATATACTTACATCATGTATATATTACATGTTATTATGAATGTTACTACATGACATATATACATACATCATGTATATATGACATGTTATTATGAATGTTACTACATGACATATATACTTACATCGTGTGTATATATTACATGTTATTATGAATGTCACTACATGACATATATACTTACATCATGTATATATTACATGTTATTATGAATGTCACTACATGACATATATACATACATCATGTATATATTACATGTTATTATGAATGTTACTACATGACATATATACTTACATCGTGTATATATTACATGTTATTATGAATGTTACTACATGACATATATACTTACATCGTGTATATATTACATGTTATTATGAATGTTACTACATGACATATATACTTACATCGTGTATATATTACATGTTATTATGAATGTCACTACATGACATATATACTTACATCATGTATATATTACATGTTATTATGAATGTTACTACATGACATATATACTTACATCATGTATATATTACATGTTATTATGAATGTTACTACATGACATATATACTTACATCATGTATATATTACATGTTGGGTTTGAAGCATGATCCTGATAAAGCATGATATGATAAAGCATGATACTGATAAAGCATCTTCCCACCGATGCAACCACGCACAACACGTCACACAGTCGAGACCTCTCACATCCGCAGCAGTATGTGCAGTTGGCACCATGGTGGCTCGTTTTGCAGCATTTTCCCATAAAACACATTTTTAATAAGAGACGGTCTGAAAGGAAAGCGGCCTAATACTCAGACAATTGCACTTGAACGCCTCACGTCAGCGAGGGCTGGAATAGAAGTTGATAATCCTATGAACAAATAGACGTATTATCAAGATGATTCCTGGCTGAGATGGGTCTATACGCTCTAAGAGCCACACTCCCTTTTCACACAGACGTGTGACATTCCTTCTTTTTAATACCTGGGCACACGGACTAGAAATCTTCTGTAAAAAAATCCCAGGAGTTGGGTTGAACCAACACAGAAATTCTGCTTAAATGTTGCACTATTAATGTGCCGCCACAGCAATTTCTTGTCAACATCACAACTGTGAAAAGGACTCCTTTGTGCGAGGTTTAATGGGATTTGCGGTTTTTGTTTTGTTGTTCGGCTGAACATAGCGTCCTAGTTTTTCTTCTTCCCCCTTTCTAAAAACAGGGATTGTTGTTGGCTTAACGGGAAGAAGTCACCTCATCAACATATCATGCATGCGCCATTTTGCTTGGGAACAGCTGCTCTTCCCCGAGCTGCAGTACGATACACCTATACTACAATACAAAGAACCAGCAACGATATTATAAGATTGCATCCTGGGAGAACAATCCTCGTAGTAAACTACGAAAACCCCCTCGTCGTGACATCACCTTTTCTCCTCCAAACATATTGCTGGGTATTGTGGCCAAACAGCTCCATTTTTGTTTCATCTGCAACAGAACTTTCCTCCAGAAGGTCTTATCTCTGTCCATGTGATGTCAGATGAAACAAAAATGGAGCTTTTAGGCCACAATACCCAGCAATATGTTTGGTGAGGCCTTTAATCCCAGGAACACCATGCCTACCGTCAAGCATGGTGATGGTAGTATTATGCTCTGGGCCTGTTTTGCTGCCACCGGACAATGAAAAAGGAGGATTAGCTCCAAATTCTTCAGGACGAGCTAAAATCATCAGTCCGGAGGTTGGGTCTTGGGCGCAGTTGGGTGTTCCAACAGGACAATGACCCCCAAACACACCTCAAAAGTGGTAAAGCTGTTATGTATTGCAGGGGGGAGTTGACGGCACAGACACAAGGGTGCAGTATAATAATAATAATAATAGATTTTATTTGTAAAAAGCACTTTATAGCTCTATGTATTTTATTATATATATCACAATATATATATAATAATCAACAATAATACTATAAATAAACTAGAGAATGGAGTGTGACCAAAAGTGGTAAATGAATGGCTAAATCAGGCTAGAATGAAGCTTTTAGAATGGCCTTCCCAAATTCCTGACTTAAAGGTGTGGACAATGCTGAAGAAACAAGTCCATGTCAGAAAAGCAACACATTTAGCTGAACTGCAGCAATTTAGTGGTCAAGTGGTCAAGCAGAAGCTTGTGGATGGCTACCAAAAAGCGCCTTATTGCAGGTCAACTTGCCAAGGAAGCAAATATTAACATTGCTGTATGTATACTTTTGCGTGTGTAACCTACTCAGTGGCCTAGTGGTTAGAGTGTCCGCCCTGAGATGGGAAGGTTGTGAGTTCAAAACCCCGGCCGAGTCATACCAAAGACTATAAAAATGGGAGCCATTACCTCCCTGCTTGGCACTCAGCATCAAGGCTTGGAATTGGGGGTTAATTCACCAACAATGATTCCCGGGCGCGGCCACTGCTGCTGCCCATTGCTCCCCTCACCTCCCAGGGGGTGATCAAGGGTGATGGGTCAAATGCAGAGAATCATTTTGCCACACCTTTAACTTTTTTTAACTTTTGACCCAACACATTTGGAGCCATAATAAATTCATAAAAGAAGCAAACTTCATGAATGTTTTTTGTGAGCAACAAGTATGAGCTCCAATCACTACATCACAACAAAACAAGAGTTGATTGTAAAGTGAAGACAGCCATGACATGATGTTCTTTACAAGTGTACGTAGACGTTTGAGCAGGACTGTACCAACACCAGGACCTGGGAGACCGGACATGAAAGACATGTTAGTATGGACACAATGTAGAGTTCTATTAAAGGCCTACTGAAAGCCACTACTACTGACCACGCAGTCTGATAGTTTATATATCAATGATGAAATCTTAACATTGCAACACATGCCAATACGGCCGGGTTAACTTATAAAGTGACATTTAAAACTTCCCGGGAAATATCCGGCTGAAACGTCGCGGTATGATGACGTATGCGCGTGACCAAGTCCGAGTAACGGAAGTTATGGTACCCCGTAGAATCCTATACAAAAAGCTCTGTTTTCATTTCATAATTCCACAGTATTCTGGACATCTTTTGCAATTTGTTTAATGAACAATGAAGGCTGCAAAGAAGACAGTTGTAGGTGGGATCGGTGTATTAGCAGCGGACTACAGCAACACAACCAGGAGGACTTTGTTGGAGCGCTAGCCGGCGACCTCACCTTGACTTCCTACGTCTTCCGGGCCGCCAAACGCATCGGGTGAAGTCCTTCGTCCTTCTGCCGATCGCTGGAACGCAGGTGAGCACGGGTGTTGATGAGTAGATGAGGGCTGGCTGGCGTAGGTGGAGAGCTAATGTTTTTAGCATAGCTCTGTGAGGTCCGGTTGCTAAGTTAGCTTCAATGGCGTCGTTAGCACAGCATTGTTAACCTTCGCCAGCCTGGAAAGCATTAACCGTGTATTTACATGTCCACGGTTTATTGGAATTGTTGATTTTCTATTTATCCTTCCAGTCAGGGGTTTATTTCTTTTGTTTCTATATGCAGTTAAAGCACGATGCTATCACGTTAGCTCGTAGCTAAAGCATTTCGCCGATGTATTGTCGTGGAGATAAAAGGCACTGAATGTCCATTTCGCGTTCTCGACTCTCATTTTCAAGAGGATATAGTATCCCAGGTGGTTTAAAATACAAATCCGTGATCCACAATAGAAAAAGGAGAGTGTGGAATCCAATGAGCCAGCTTGTACCTAAGTTACGGTCAGAGCGAAAAAAGATATGTCCATCACTGTCTCTCAAGTCCTTCACTGTAACGTTCCTCATCTACGAATCTTTCATCCTGGCTCAAATTAATGGGGTAATCATCACTTTCTCGGTCCGAATCTCTCTCGCTCCATTGTAAACAACGGGGAATTGTGAGGAATACTAGCTCCTGTGACGTCACGCTACTTCCGCTACAGGCAAGGCTTTTTTTATTATCAGCGAGCAAAAGTTGCAAACTTTATCGTCGATTTTCTCTACTAAATCCTTTCAGCAAAAATATGGCAATATCGCGAAATGATCAAGTATGACACATAGAATGGATCTGCTATTCCCGTTTAAATTTAAAAAAAAATAATTTCAGTAGGCCTTTTAAAACTTGCCTATGCTGAGCTGTTATGGCAGCATGACATCATTATGATAAAGGCTTGGCTTTGTTTCACAACAGATGTCTCATTTAGCAAGTCTCTTCTGGGCCCGCTGCTTGTGGGGGGGGGGGGGGGGGGGAAACTTGAACAATGGTCAGATCTGTGGAATTCACAGCATGACACAGAAATATCTGAGAAAGCCACGGCACATAAAAAAAGAAAGTGAAGAGGGCAGAAGCACCTTCAGGCCATGGAGGCAACAAAGGCGGGCCGATCTCCAGCAGCTAATTTGGCTTGGCAAAACGAATCATTGGAAATTGACGGAGCGGACCCTACTGGTGGGCTCTAACCGATTTATCGGCAGACAAGGGGCGAACAGCGTTGGCATTGTCACGCACTACAACAGAAAAACTGTCTGGCGATCCCAGCCGAGCAGATCGGGACCTCAAGCGCCCGCGGGCGGCAGCACATGACCATCGGAAGGTAACGATGGCGCTCGTCTTTGGAGGGTCAAGTGCTTTTCAGTCAAGTTTGGTCAAGTCGGCGCTAACCACACGAGTAGCGTGTCGGGAGGAAGGCGCAGATACGCACGTCCTCCTGACACGCCGACTCACGCCCGGGGGGGGAAAGACATTCCTGTTAGGGCTCATTATACCTGGAACAAAAAGTCTCCAACACAACTCTTTGGTTTTGCAGAACAAGCTTGCTTATTTACCAAGATTGTACTGTAGTTCTGACACATGTGACCAGAAACACAAGGATGCTTAGTCCCCAAAACATTCCACTCGAGAGCAAAACAAAATGCTGCATTGAACTATTAGTATTACTATTAGTTAGGCTGGGAATCTTTGGGCACACCATGATTGGATCGGATTCTTGCGGGTAACAAATGGATCCTAGATTCATCCTCTACTCAAAAGACCTAACCTCGATCCTGACCTCATGGTAAACTACCGGCCGGTGTCCCACCTTCCGTTTATCTCGAAAATCCTCGAAAAAATTGTCGCACAGCAGCTAAATGAACACTTAGCGTCTAACAATCTCTGTGAACCTTTTCAATCCGGTTTCAGGGCAAATCACTCTACGGAGACAGCCCTCGCAAAAATGACTAATGATCTATTGCTAACGATGGATTCTGATGCGTCATCTATGTTGCTGCTTCTTGATCTTAGCGCCGCTTTCGATACTGTTGATCATAATATTTTATTAGAGCGTATCAAAACGCGTATTGGGATGTCAGACTTAGCCTTGTCTTGGTTTAACTCTTATCTTACTGACCGGATGCAGTGCGTCTCCCATAACAATGTGACCTCGGACTATGTTAAGGTAACGTGCGGAGTTCCCCAGGGTTCGGTTCTTGGCCCTGCACTCTTTAGTATTTACATGCTGCCGCTAGGTGACATCATACGCAAATACGGTGTTAGCTTTCACTGTTATGCTGATGACACCCAACTCTACATGCCCCTAAAGCTGACCATGTAGTCAGCTGGAGGCGTGTCTTAATGAAATTAAACAATGGATGTCCGCTAACTTTTTGCAACTCAACGCTAAGAAAACGGAAATGCTGATTATCGGTCCTGCTCAACACCGACATCTATTTAATAATACCACCTTAACATTTGACAACCAAAAAATTAAACAAGGAGACTCGGTAAAGAATCTGGGTATTATCTTCCACCCAACTCTCTCGTTTGAGTCACACATTAAGAGTGTTACTAAAACGGCCTTCTTTCATCTCCGTAATATCGCTAAAATTCGTTCCATTTTGTCCACAAACGATGCTGAGATCATTATCCATGCGTTCGTTACGTCTCGATTACTGTAACGTTTTATTTTCGGGCCTCCCTATGTCTAGCATTAAAAGATTACAGATGGTACAAAATGCGGCTGCTAGACTTTTGACAAAAACAAGAAAGTTTGATCATATTACGCCTATACTGGCTCACCTGCACTGGCTTCTAGTGCACCTAAGATGCGACTTTAAGGTTTTACTACTTACGTATAAAATACTACACGGTCAAGCTCCTGCCTATCTTGCCGATTGTATTGTACCATATGTCCCGACAAGAAATCTGCGTTCAAAGAACTCCGGCTTATTAGTGATTCCCAGAGCCCAAAAAAAGTCTGCGGGCTATAGAGCGTTTTCTATTCGGGCTCCAATACTATGGAATGCCCTCCCGGTAAAAGTTAGAGATGCTACCTCAGTAGAAGCATATAAGTCTCATCTTAAAACTCATTTGTATACTCTAGCCTTTAAATAGACTCCCCTTTTAGACCAGTTGATCTGCCGTTTCTTTTCTTTTCTTTGCTACTCTGCTCCCAACCCGGGGTGGACCACTAGCCTGTTCATCGGTTGGGGACATCTCTACGCTGCTGACCCGTCTCCGCTCGGGATGGTTCCTGCTGGCCCCACCATGGACTGGACTTTCGCTGATGTGTTGGACTTTCACAATATTATGTCAGACCCACTCGACATCCATTGCTTTCGGTCTCCCCTAGAGGTGGGGGGTTACCCACATATGCGGTCCTCTCCAAGGTTTCTCATAGTCATTCACATTGACGTCCCACTGGGGTGAGTTTTTCCTTGCCCGTATGTGGGCTCTGTACCGAGGATGTCGTTGTGGCTTGTACAGCCCTTTGAGACACTTGTGATTTAGGGCTATATAAATAAACATTGATTGATTGATTGATAGATTCACAATCAAGGATTTTCAGTAACCTTGGGTGCCAGTTCTATGATGAACTACATTTCTCTATGAAATAGATGAACAGATGTGGCAAATGTCTATATCGCTTCAAAGAAAACTGGTTTTGTGGAATACAATTCTAGCCAAACGTTGAATAAGTCAAATACAAATAAGACAAGAAGAGAAGTATCAAGACTTGTCTTTAGTAAATGTGTACAGCAGATATAGATCATCCACATCAGGGGTCCCCAAACTTTTTGACTTAGGGTCCGCATTGAATTAAAAAAATGTGGCCAGGGCCCAGGCTGTTTATAGACTATATTGCCAAAAGTATTTGGCCAGCCATCCAAATGATGAGAATCACTAATCACTTGGCCCGGTGTATCAAATCAAGCACTTAGGCATGGAGACTGTTTCTACAAACATTTGTGAAAGAATGGGCCACTCTCAGTGATTTCCAGCGTGGAACTGTCATAGGATGCCACCTGTGCAACAAATCCAGTCCTGAATATTCCTCCCTCCTAAATATTGTAAAGTCAACTTTATTCTAAGACAAGTGAAGAGTTTGGGAACAACAGCAACTCAGCCACCAAGTGGTAGGCCAGGTAAACTGACAGAGAGGTCAGCATAGTGCAAAGACTTTCTGCACAGTCACTTGCTACAGAGCTCCAAACTTCATGTCACCTTCCAATTAGCCCACGTACAGTACGCAGAAAGCTTCATGGAATGGGTTTCCATGGCTGAACAACATCACCAAGTCCAATGCAAAGCGTGGGATGCAGTGGTGTAAAGGACATCACCACTGGACTCTAGAGCAGTGGAGACGCCTTCTCTGGACTGATGAATCACACTTTTCCATCTGGCAATCTGATGGACCAGTCTGGGTTTGGAGGTTGCCAGGAGAACGCTACATTTCAGACTGCATTGTGCCGAGTGTGAAATTTGGTGGAGGAGGAATTATGGTGTGGGGTTGTTTTTCAGGAGTTGGGCTTGGCCCCTTAGTTCCAGTGAAAGGAACTTTGTATGCTCCAGGATACCAAAACATTTTGGACAATTCCATGCTCCCATGCTCCCAATTCCATGCTGGATAGTCAAACCTCGGATTCAGGAGGAACAGTGTGGTGTTCGTCCTGATCGTGGAACTGTGGACCAGCTCTATACTCTCGGCAGGGTCCTTGAGGGTGCATGGGAGTTTGCCCAACCAGTCTACATGTGCTTTGTGGACTTGGAGAAGGCATTCGACTGTGTCCCCCAGGAAGTCCTGTGGGGAGTGCTCGGAGAGTATGGGGTATGGGACTGTCTGATTGTGGCGGTCCGCTCCCTGTATGGTCAGTGCCAGAGCTTGGTCCGCATTGCCGGCAGTAAGTCGGACCCGTTTCCAGTGAGGGTTGGACTCTGCCAAGGCTGCCCTTTGTCACCCATTCGGTTCAGAACTTTTATGGACAGAATTTCTAGGCGCAGTCAGGGCGTTGAGGGGATCCGGTTTGGTGGCTGCAGGATTAGGTCTCTGCTTTTTGCAGATGATGTGGTCCTGATGGCTTCATCTGGCCAGGATCTTCAGCTCTCACTGGATCGGTTCGCAGCCGAGTGTGAAGCGACTGTGATGGGAATCAGCACCTCCAAGTCCGAGTCCATGGTTCTCCCCCGGTAAAGGGTGGAGTGCCATCTCCAGGTTGGGGAGGAGACCCTGCCCTAAGTGGAGGAGTTCAAGTACCTAGGAGTCTTGTTCACGAGTGAGGGAAGAGTGGATCGTGAGATCGACAGGCGGATCGGTGCGGCGTCTTCAGTAAGGCGGACGCTGTATCGATCCGTTGTGGTGAAGAAGGAGCTGAGCCGGAAGGCAAAGCTCTCAATTTACCGGTCGATCTACGTTCCCATCCTCACCTATGGTCATGAGCTTTGGGTTATGACCGAAAGGACAAGATCACGGGTACAAGCGGCCCAAATGAGCTTCCTCTGCCGGGTGGCGGGTCTCTCCCTTAGAGATAGGGTGAGAAGCTCTGTCATCCGGGAGGAGCTCAAACTAAAGCCGCTGCTCCTCCACATGGAGAGGAGCCAGATGAGGTGGTTCGGACATTTACTCAGGATGCCACCCGAACGCCTCCCTAGGGAGGTGTTTCGGGCATGTCCGATCGGTAGGAGGCCACGGCGAAGACCCAGGACACGTTGGGAAGACTATGTCTCCCAGCTGGCCTGGGAACGCCTCGGGATCTCCCGGGAGGAGCTGGACCAAGTGGCTGGGGAGAGGGAAGTCTGGGCTTCTCTGCTTAGGCTGCTGCCCCCGCGACCCCACCTTGGATAAGCGGAAGAAGATGGATATATAAATATACATACATACACATAAACACATATATATATATATATATATATATATATATATATATATATATATATATATATATATATATATATATATATATATATATATATATATATATATATATATATTTATCATATATCTGTCATATACTTGTAATATTTGAAGCAATAAAGTAAAAAAGCAGCTGCTACTAAGTCACAAGGTATGTAGCGTGCTTCCTCATGCCATGAAACCACATAATGTGCTTTTGGTATTTAAGTAAGGAGGTTTTGTCATTCCTAATTTTCTGGCTTTTTGAAAGTGTGTCTTCTACTCAATCATTGGACAATTGCTTCCAGCACACGGGGCGGGGCCGCGTCAGCATGACTGTGTAGCAGCGCGCACACAAAGCGCCGTCTGTAAACTCCCGGCCGTCACTCCGTGTTTGCGAAGACGGTAATAACATCATGAACAATCATCTTTGAGATACAGGCGTAGCATGGTGGGAGTTGTTCAGGCTGGACAAGAGGTGACCAACGTCCTCCTAGAATGTACAGTACACCACCGACGTGACTACACCTCTTACGCGGCAATATTACAGGAATACAACTTTAAAGGTCTAATGAAATGAATTTTTTTTTATTTAAACGGGGATAGCAGATCTATTCTATGTGTCATACTTGATCATTTCGCGATATTGCCATATTTTTGCTGAAAGGATTTAGTATAGAACAACGACGATAAAGATTGCAACTTTTGGTATCTGATAAAAAAAAGGCTTGCCCCTACCGGAAGTAGCGTGACGTAGTCAGTTGAACATATACGCAAAGTTCCCTATTGTTTACAATGATGGCCGCATGAAGTGAGAGAGATTCTGACCGAGAAAGCGACAATTTCCCCATTAATTTGAGCGAGGATGAAAGATTTGTGGATGAGGAAAGTGCAAGTGAAGGACTAGTGGGGAGTTGAAGCTATTCAGATAGGGAAGATGCTGTGAGAGGCGGGGGTGACCTGATATTCAGCTGGGAATGACTACAACAGTAAATAAACACAAGACATATATATACTCTATTAGCCACAACACAACCAGGCTTATATTTAATATGCCACAAATTAATCCTGCATAAAAACACCTGCGTGTTTGTTACGCTAGCTCCTAGCTCCTCTGCTAGCTCCTAGCTCCATAGAACACGCCAATACAATTCAAACACCTGATCAACACACACAATCACTCAGCCCAAAAGACCGTTCACCTAACCCAAGGTTCATAAAGCTTATATATTTTTAAAAAGTTACGTACATACGCAAAAAAAAAGTTGCACACATACGGTCAAGCGATCAAATGTTTAGAAGCCAAAGCTGCATACTCACAGTAGCACGTCTGCGTCTTTGTCATCCAAATCAAAGTAATCCTGGTAAGAGTCTGTGTTGTCCCAGTTCTCTACAGGCGTCTGTGTATCAAAGTCAAAAGTCCTCCTGGTTAGAGTCTCTGTTATCCGAGTTCTTCCATCTTGACTGCATCTTCCGGGAATGTAAACAAAGAAGTGCCGGCTGTGTACTGTTGTTGCTGACTACGTTCGAAAAATACGTCCATTTCGCACCGACAACTTTCTTCTTTGCTTGCTCAGCTTCCTTCTCCATAATGCAATGAACATGATTGCAACAGATTCACGAACACAGATGTCCAGAATACTGTGGAATTATGAAATGAAAACAGAGCTTTTTCGTATTGGCTTCAATGTGGAAGGCATACCCGTGTTCCCCGGGCTACGTCACGCGCATACGTCATCCTCAGAGGCGTTTCGAACCGGAAGTTTAGCGGCAAATTTAAAATGTCACTTTATAAGTTAACCCGGCCGTATTGGCATGTGTTATAATGTTAAGATTTCATCATTGATATATAAACTATCAGACTGCGTGGTCGGTAGTAGTGGCTTTCAGTAGGCCTTTAACTTCCTATGTGCTGGGACAGCCCTGTACCTGGCAGAGTATAGAGCTGGCCCAGTCACATGACAGGAGACAGCGAATGAGCGTGGTCAACGTGCAACACACACACAGCCAGCCCACAGCGATGCAGCCAGGCATATCCAGTGTTGTCCATTTGTTGACTTAAAACAGGCATTGTTTTTTTTGTTTTTTAGTAATGTTTACTGAATATTTTTGTGTGGAGTTTGCATGTTCTCCCCGTGACTGCGTGGGTTCCCTCCGGGTACTCCGGCTTCCTCCCACCTCCAAAGACATGCACCTGGGGATAGGTTGATTGGCAACACTAAATGGGCCCTAGTGTGTGAATGTTGTCTGTCTATCTGTGTTGGCCCTGCGATGAGGTGGCGACTTGTCCAGGGTGTACCCCGCCTTCCGCCCGATTGTAGCTGAGATAGGCTCCAGCGCCCCCCGCGACTCCGAAGGGAATAAGCGGTAGAAAATGGATGGATGTTTAAATGATTATCCTACATTCAAATAATTTCCACACAGGGGAATTCACTGTTAGTTGAAAATTGCTTGAGTATTTAAAACAAGATAAGAAAGAGATACAATTTGGAGATTCTTCATCTTTGCATTACAGTTGTATTTTTTTCCAAGAAAATCTTGAATATATGATTGAATGTGATTTTGGTTTTAATCTGTGACATGATTTCTTACATTTCGAAAACATTAGCCTATTTCATATTTCATTAATTGCTAATTATATCACAAACTTTAAAAAATAACTGCAGCTTCTTGCAATTCGGATTTGACTGTTAATTGGAAAGCCCTAATATTTAATTATTATTATATATAATATATAGTTATTATATATAATATTTAATTTATTTTTCATATTTATGTTATTTATTTTAATTTTACTTTTATTATATATTGACCATAATAAATGTGGTATAAATGGTCTGTATTTGTCTTGTGATTTGTCTTAAATAATAACAATAGTAATAATATTTTTGACTGACAAAAAATTGCCAATAAGGAGGTTTTGTCATTCCTAATTTTCTGGCTTTTTGAAAGAGTGTCTTCTACTCAATCATTCGACAATTGCTTCCAGCACACGGGGCGAGCTGCTACACAGTCATGCTGGTATCGGTATCGGTATCGGTATCGATGAAAATGCAAGAAAAAGTATCGGTATCGTATCGAATCCTAAAAGTGTGGTATCGCCCATCCCTAGCTGCAGGCACTGGGGAGCTGCGGTTCATTGACAGAAACATAAGTTGAAGTGAAGTGAATTATATTTATATAGCGCTTTTCTCTAGTGACTCAAAGCGCTTTACATAGTGAAAACCCAATATCTAAGTTACATTTAAACCAGTGTGGGTGGCACTGGGAGCAGGTGGGTAAAGTGTCTTGCCCAAGGACACAACGGAAGTGACTAGGATGGCGGAAGCGGGGATCGAACCTGGAACCCTCAGGTTGATGGCACGGCCACTCTACCAACCGAGCTATACCGCCCACAAGTTCCAACATTTATTCTGTGACATTTTGCCGGAAACCCTTTCCCTCATGAATACTGTACCCCCAAGCAGTACACAGACCACGGCAAGTACTGTCCGTTTCTGTCGTGGATGGTTTGACTCTTTAGTCTGCTTTCAGCTGTAGTGGTCAAGTGTTGGAGTGCAAAGAGCCGCCCGGCCAAGCGCAACACAGGTACCCAAACATGACACCAATGGGTTCTACGTGAATTGGTGCCCGGTGGGACTTGGTTGGTGACAAAAAAGTAGCGGTTGCTTTATGTGTGAGAAGTGATTGGTCAGTCTTATAGCCACATTTGTTTCTGTCTTGGCTCTTGGCAAAGGCGGTCACACTCCCTCCGTGTCTGTCCTGTCTTGTTTTACTTGCCTCTTTTTGCACTGCTCTCCAAAATCCAAACAATGGAATTGATCAACTGGCCTCTCAACAACATTGACAAGATCTCGGGGTTCAGGGGAACCTCTCTGTCCTGTCAGAACGGTTGTTGCTGGACACATGACGGACTCTTGGGAGATGAGGAGTGCCGCGTGCCTGGCGACGCTTCCAGTCGAGGGCGTTTCCGATTGTGGGGGGAGGTGTAGCCGGCGCTGTCTGGAGGAGTGAAAGTCACCGCCGCTGTCCGTGGTGCTGAGGACGAGCGCCATCGGCGTGCTGACGGCGAGACACAGCTGGTAGGTGATTAGATTTCACAGGTGGTACGTGTTACTCTAATCATCTGTTGTCTTTACGAGTGAGCGGCCGGGTGCAGGAGGGAGAGGAAGTTTGGAAAGGGACTGGAAAGTCCTGGAAGAAAACATAGTATTTGATGGTTGTGTTGAAAAACATTAAACCTGTTGTCAAATCTGTACGCTTGTGTACTTTGACGTGCATATCTGTGGAACCGCAAGACAGTGACTTCCACACCGATATATTGACCTGTTCGGAATCATGATAACAGAACTTCTGCTGATTGGAGTAAGCGTTGCCTTGAAGTATCGACAAATTGGAAGATGCTGGCAGCCATTCAAAGTACCCCTAAGCCGCTTTTTGTGATCTTGGATAACATCGGACCGTCTGCCCTGCAGGATGAATTTGAAGACCAGAAATTGACAATTTAGAGTGACAAGTTTAAATCTGTCTGATTGTGGTGGTCCGCTCCCTGTATGATCAGTGCCAGAGCTTGGTCCGCATTGCCGGCAGTAAGTCGGACCCGTTTCCAGTGAGGGTTGGACTCCGCCAAGGCTGCCCTTTGTCACCCATTCTGTTCATAACTTTTATGGACAGAATTTCTGGGTGCAGTCAAGGCGTTGAGGGGATCTGGTTTGGTGGCTGCAGGATTAGGTCTCTGCTTTTTGCAGATGATGTGGTCCTGATGGCTTCATCTGGCCAGGATCTTCAGCTCTCACTGGATCGGTTCGCAGCCGAGTGTGAAGCGACTGGGATGGGAATCAGCGCCTCCAAGTCCGAGTCCATGGTTCTCACCCGGAAAAGGGTGGAATGCCATCTCCGGGTTGGGGAGGAGACCCTGCCTCAAGTGGAGGAGTTCAAGTACCTCGGAGTCTTGTTCACGAGTGAGGGAAGAGTGGATGGTGAGATTGACAGGCGGATCGGTGCGGCGTCTTCAGTAATGCAGACGCTGTATCGATCCGTTGTGGTGAAGAAGGAGCTGAGCCGGAAGGCAAAGCTCTCAATTAACCCGTCGATCTACGTTCCCATCCTCACCTATGGTCATGAGCTTTGGGTTATGACCGAAAGGACAAGATCACGGGTACAAGCGGCCCAAATGAGTTTCCTCCACCGGGTGGCGGGGCTCTCCCTTAGAGATAGGGTGAGAACTTCGCCATCCGGGAGGAGCTCAAAGTAAAGCCGCTGCTCCTCCACATGGAGAGGAGCCAGATGAGGTGGTTCGGGCATCTGGTCAGGATGCCACCCGAACGCCTTCCTAGGGAGGTGTTTGGGGCACATCCGACCGGCAGGAGGCCACGGGGAAGACCCAGGACACGTTGGGAAGACTATGTCTCCCGGCTGGCCTGGGAACGCCTCGGGATCCCCCGGGAGGCGCTGGACCAAATGGCTGGGGAGAGGGAAGTCTGGGCTTCTCTATTTAGGCTGCTGCCCCCGCGACCCGACCTCGGATAATCGGAAGAAAATCAACCGTTCTAATCTTCAGTGCTTTCCCTGGCTGCGACGTTGCTTCCCCTGGAGGACAGTGCATCGAAGACGAAACAAACTCCATTAACAACACCTGGAAAGATAAAACTTGTGTTTCTTTGCCTGCAGAGCGACTCCGGGCCTACAGACTTAACACACACAGACCATGGACCATGGCACATATGCACACATACCCCCGCCCCAACCACCGCTTCACCTCACGTTGCATGACGGGGGACGGAGCAGCGCCCCGAGTGGATGGTAGCTTCGGGTTGGATGCCAGGCCCTTCCCCTCCTGTTGCAAGTCTTGTGGATTCTGTGTCAACATGAGTATATGTGCTTATCGGCTATCAAGTTTTTTTTCCGGCCCCTCCCACCATTGGAGCCCGGTCTGAACTCATTCCCCCAGCGTCTACCTTCGTCTCCACCTTTTACGTGGTGACCCATCACCGTTTGTGTTCTGCAACCCTGTACAGTGTCTGTGAAATCTTGAACGGGTTTGTGGTGACAATGAAATGTCGTTGTACCAACCTGCTCAGTGGCCTTGTGGTTAGAGTGTCCGCCCTGAGGTCGGTAGGTCGTGAGTTCAAACCCCGGCCGAGTCATACCAAAGACTATAAAAGTGGGACCCATTATCTCCCTGCTTGGCACTCAGCATCAAGGGTTGGAATTGGGGGTTGAATCACCAAAATGATTCCCGGGCGCGGCTCACTGCTCCCCCTCACCTCCCAGGGGGTGGAACAAGGGGATGGGTCCAATGCAGATCAAATCAAATCAACTTTATTTATAAAGCACATTTAAAATTTACCACAGGGGTAGCCAAAGTGCTGTACAACGGGCAGGTTAAAAGATAATACGAGAACCGAGCAAACACAACACAACACAAACAGAACACGATAGAAAATAAATAAATAAAATAAATAAAACCTAAAAACCGGTTCACAGCAGGTGTATTATGGGGCGCCATTGCAGGATGGATATCACTCAGTGTTAAAAGCCATGGAATAAAAGTATGTTTTTAAGAGAGATTTAAAAACAGGAAGAGAGGAGGCTTGTCTAACACTAAGAGGTAGGTCGTTCCAAAGCTTGGGAGCAGCAGCGGCGAAAGCTCTGTCACCTCTAAGCTTCAGCCTTGTGTCTGGGACCGTCAGTAGCAGCTGATCGGCAGAGGGTAATTTCACCACACCTAGTGTGTGTATGACTATCTATTACTTGTGCAATGACAAAGAGCACACCATGCCGTACCGTACCATTGCATTTAGCATAAGCAGGCACACGTCCGGGCCAAAGGGTTCCAGGTCCTAATGATAGCTGTCGTCAGGCGGGCTGATGCTCTCTTGACAGCACATCAAGCCTGACCATTCAATTGTACATAAAGCAGCGCTGCTCTCATCTTGTAATTACCTGTCACCCCTGCGAGCGTGTGTCTACTGGTGGAGACAACACTTGCACTTGACCTAACATGCAACCAACCCTGTGTTTCACGTCAATTACATGAGGGAAAAAAAGCAAACCTACCTGAGACCCTGACTGCCCCTCTTCTTTTCTGTCTCCCGGTAATTACACGAGCGCCTACAGTGGGTGTGGGACCATTGTGTGCTGGCCGCACAGCACTCAGGGGAATGTGGGATAGATGCGCACTCAGCGACCTTCCTGATTGGGGTTAACAGCAGCCTCATTTGCATGAAGAGATGGGGCTTTCATTAGCTGGAGTAGCAAGGCCTCAGGTGCACGGCACACACACTCTTTAACCTTTATAAAAAACACCAAACGCTCGTGATGATTTTCTGAGTGGGTGAACTAAACAGCATCCTGTTTGCAATCGGGAAATATTGCTCCACAGAAAACACGCCACGTTGACCCTAAGACCCTATAAATGTATAAACACGTAACAATAAACAATCTCACGATGGACTCTTGGAAGACGTTGGGGGGGGGGGGGGGGGGAGGGGGGGGTCATGTGCTTTGCTATCCTTTACATGTACCTATTCAGAAAGACGATAAAAGGACATCTGCTGATTGGAGTAAGCCTTGCCCTGGTGCGTCCATAAATTGGGAAGATGCTGGCAGCCGTTCAAGGTACCCCAAAGCTGCCAGCTATGACTGATGGGACGGGCAGAGAAAAACACTGATATAGTGGATGTAGGCATTGTGACCAAACATGCAGCACTTCCCTGTCTATTATTATATCTAGAACGGGCTGTCAGAAGCAAAAATAAACCAAGGGTAACGTCTCCAAAAGCAACAGTCTGCCGCTCATCAAGACTTTGTGCAAAGAGATTCCACTAAACATATTTGGGAGTATCGCTGGAAGCCAAGCAAACAGAAACGAGGCCACAGCAGACAGTGAAGACAGCTGAGTGTGGATCTGCAATGGAGTCACGCAACAAAGTGGACACTTCACTCAGTGACACCTACAAATACCCACACACACACACACACACACACACACTGTCCTGCGCTGTCATGTATAATTCAGCGTGTGGCCAGGGCGGGCAGATGCCTCCTCCCCGGGGGGTCCCATCATGCCATTGCAAGGATGAAACATTTAACAGCACAAGACAAAAATGAACACGCTCAACAAATAAACAACAAACAAAAAAAAAGCTTTCAAGGGAGAAAGACACTCAATAGCGCTGACCTGCATAGTTCCCTTGAAGACACCATATTTGCACCTGTGCAGATAAACCTGACAGAGACAAAAGGTCTCTCCTCGTCGGGCCGAGGCAAGAAAAGAAGCGAATGGTCACTCGCTTGCTGCGCACACCTGAAGCGGGTCGTTAGGTGAGTCAGCCAACGACTGGAACCGGTGAAGAGTGGGGACAATACGGCTGATATCACTCTTCTACAACACAATATTAGTCACGGTGATGCAGCTGGGATAGGCTCCAGCACCCCGCGTGAACCCAAAAGGGACAAGCGGTAGAAAATGGATGGATGGATAATACTTGGCAGTCACAAAATAGTAAGTAAATCCATTCACATCCCTATCATGGCTCTTTTTCATCCCATTTTTTAATAAAAATCCATTGTGAGAGAGACGTTTTAGACCAGGTGTGTTGAACTCAATATAGCGGAGGGGCCACATGGAATAAAATATATTCCCACAAGGGCCAAACTAGTAAAATCATGGCTTAAAGGCCTACTGAAATTATTTTTTTAAATTTAAACGGGGATAGCAGATCCATTCTATGTGTCATACTTGATCATTTCGCGATATTGCCATATTTTTGCTGAAAGGATTTAGTAGAGAACATCGACGATAAAGTTCGCAACTTTTGGTCGCTGATAAAAAAAAAGCCTTGCCTGTACCGGAAGTAGCGTGACGTCACAGGTTGAAAGGCTCCTCACATTTCCCCATTGTTTACACCAGCAGCGAGAGAGATTCGGACCGAGAAAGCGACGATTACCCCATTAATTTGAGCCAGGATGAAAGATTCGTGGATGAGGAACGTGAGAGTGAAGGACTAGACTGCAGTGTAGGACGGATACTATATCCTCTTGAAAATGAGAGTCGAGAACGCGAAATGGACATTCACGGTGACTTTTATCTCCACGACAATACATCGGCGAAGCACTTTAGCTACGGAGCTAACGTGATAGCATCGGGGTTAATTGCAGATAGAAACAAAATAAATAAACCCCTGACTAAAGGATAGACATAAAATCAACAATACTATTAAACCATGGACATGTAACTACACAGTTAATGCTTTCCAGACTGGCGGCGCTTAACAATGTTGTTGCTAACGACGCCATTGAAGCTAACTTAGCAACGGGACCTCACAGAGCTATGCTAAAAACATTAGCTATCCACCTACGCTAGCCAGCCCTCATCTGCTCATCAACACCCGTGCTCACCTGCGTTCCAGCGATCGACGGTGCGACGAAGGACTTCACCCGATCATCGATGCGGTCGGCGGCTAGCGTCAGATAGCGCGTCTGCTATCCAAGTCAAAGTCCTCCTGGTTGTGTTGCTGCAGCCCGCCGCTAATACACCGATCCCACCTACAACTTTCTTCTTTGCAGTCTCCATTGTTCATTAAACAAATTGCAGAAGATTCACCAACACAGATGTCCAGAATACTGTGGAATTTTGAGATGAAAACAGAGCTTTTTTGTATTGGATTCAATGGGGTCCGAATACTTCCGTTTCAACCATTGACGTCACGCGCATACGTCATCATCCAAAGACGTTTTCAGCCGGAAGTTTGTCGGGAAATGTAAAATGTCACTTTATAAGTATTGGCATGTGTTGCAATGTTAAGATTTCATCATTGATATATAAACTATCAGACTGCGTGGTCGCTAGTAGTGGCTTTCAGTAGGCCTTTAATGACTAAAAAATCAGAATCGGAATCAGAAATACTTAAATAATCCCCGAGGGGAAATAAAGAAAACAATGTGAAATACTACTAATGACACATGAAATAGATAACAGTGGAAAAGGTAAGTGAACATTAAACACGACTACACCTGTCCCTGGTTGCTAATAAGGAATGCATTTTTTTATGCCAAGCCTGTCCTCTGGACTGGACCTTGTCGTGCTGTATAGTTTTCCTTATACTTCCCGTGTCTAGTTTCTTCTCGTGCACTTCCCTGCTGCACTACGTTGTTGGACTTTCCATTGAAAAAAAGTGTATTTTTGCCTGCACTTTTCTATCCTGGGGTGTCGACCAACAAGGATCAACGCAGGGCAGTAGCCACGTGACTGCTACCTTATCTTATTGACACTTGTTTAGTCAATTGTTCACATTGATTGTTGACATTGATCAAAGACTATAGCAAGTCTAACTATTTGTGTGTTAAAACTCTACAACATATCTCTCCGACCTCCTTCAGCCTCACTGCCCCACCC
Organism: Entelurus aequoreus; assembly: GCF_033978785.1. Taxonomy (NCBI): domain Eukaryota; kingdom Metazoa; phylum Chordata; class Actinopteri; order Syngnathiformes; family Syngnathidae; genus Entelurus; species Entelurus aequoreus. Next base: position 67,981,352 of record NC_084742.1, read on the forward strand.
GATCCCTAAGATCAGCCGATCAGCTGCTACTGACGGTCCCGGACACAAGGCTGAAGCTTAGAGGTGACAGAGCTTTCGCCGCTGCTGCTCCCAAGCTCTGGAACGACCTACCTCTTAGTGTTGGACAAGCCTCCTCTCTTCTTGTTTTTAAATCTCTCTTAAAAACATACTTTTATTCCATGGCTTTTAACACTGAGTGATACCCATCCTGCAATGGCGCCCCATAATACACCTGCTGTGAACCTGTTTTTATGTTTTATTTTTTTATCGTGTTCTGTTTGTGTTGTGTTGTGTTTGCTCGGTTCTCGTATTATTTTTAACCTGCCCAATGTACGGCACTTTGGCTACCCCTGTGGTACATTTTTTAAATGTGCTTTATAAATAAAGTTGATTTGATACAAGGACAATCAAGCTTGATTCTGAATTCATCGTTTCCCCCCCCCCCCCCCCTCACCTTCTTTATCAAAGTGCTGGCATTTGCAGCTTTCTTTGACCCCATGTTGGTCCACTTAGTGTTGGTACTGAATACAAAATGAAGCTGGGAAAGACCAAGCATTCAAAAAGAGGACAAACTGAGTCACCAGCGCGTGGGAGGGAAGTTATACCACATTTGGCAGCATTTTTTGTCCAATCCTACAAAAAGTATCATTTTTATCAGTTTGTAGTTATTTCAATAAGTATGTCTCTTTCACAGAAGTGTATCAACAATTTGAATAAAAGCAGCCGCACGCCACAGTGCCCCCTTCTGGACATAGGAGAGGGCTCCCCTAGTGACAGCAGCCGGTACTTGTTACAGTGCAAAGTCAATGCAGGAAGCTGCCAGTCTGCTTCATACCGCTTGTCCTCGTGATCACGGCTTTCCCTCCAAAAGGTTTTGAAACAGAATGCAGGGAAGTAAAGCTTTCACCACCAGCTGAGTCCATCAGACTATTGATTACCTGACCTCAAGTCCTTTGTGTGGAGCATCGTTCAAAATCAATGAGCTTCTTTCAATTTGACTTGGCATCCTATGTTGCACTCCTCAACTATCTCATGATTTAAGATCAACAGGTTTCTCGCTCTAGCACAAATTGTTGATTCTCGACATTTTTGTCATGATCCCTCGTGACACTTTTCCTGTGTTTGGTTGTCGCTTGCTGTCTCTGCATCCTGGGGTCAGGCCAACAATCGCAAAGAGACAATTTTAAGGACGATTAGGAAATATAACAGAAAGGGTGTGACCAAAACATGTTTTTAGTCAACTTTTGACCTCATCTTTATGGAGTGTCTTCTGTCAGGCGTGATTTAAAACCAACCGGCTTCTTGAAGCTTTGAAGAAGACTGTAAAATGCAATTGGTGACAAGAAAGATGTCACTATTTGATATTAATCTTTAGGCACCTAACGATCTGAACCCATTCTTCGGGTGACGATTCCATTCCGAATGGATTCTCAATTCAAACCAATTGTCACGAGGTATTTTTTGGTACAAAGCTTGTAATAAAAATTCCTAAAACAGTTTACAGGTTAGACAAGCTCATTCTGGTTGGATGGAGATGGCCTAAAAAAAGAAGATTTTTATTTGAAGAAAAAAATTGTATAATAATTGGAAAATAAGTGAAGTGAATAAAACTTTTTGTAATGTCCAAATAATAAGCCGCTACTTTTTGCCTATGCTTTAAACCTTGCGACTTATAAAACCGTGTGGCTGATATAGATTTTTCTTTGCTGTGTGTGTTTGTGTGTGTACGTGTATATAAATATATACACACACATATACATACAGTATATACACATGTATATATATACACAAACATATATATATATATATATATACACTCACACACACACATACATACATATACGCATACATACATCAATATATATACATACATCATCAGGCCTCCGTCAGTCGTAACGACTATATACATACATACATATATATATATCACATATACATACACATAAAAACACATTAATATACGTGTGTATGTTGTATGTGTATAAATATATACGTGTGTATATATGTATAGTATATATACATACAGCATATATATATATACAGTATATATATACATATATATTAATATATATATATATATATATATATACAGTATATATATATATATATATATATATATATATATATATATATATATATACATTTATATACATATATACATACACAAAGAAAAACATTAACATATGTATAGGTATGTGTATATATATGTGTGTGTGTGTGTGTGTGTATATATATATATATATATATATATATATATATATATATATATATATTTATATATATGTGTGTGGATATATTATTTGTATATGTCTATGTATATTTGTATATGTGTAATTGTATATGTATATACCGAAAATATATATTTATACATACAAACACACACACACATATACATATATACACGCTACATACATACATACATACAAAAACATATATACATACATTTATACTTACATATACAATTATACATACATAGTTACATATATACACACACAAACACACACATTTAGTTATTTCCGTATATTTCTGACTATAAGGCGCACTTAAAATCCTTTCATGTTCTCAAAAAAGGACAGTGCGCCTTATAAGCCGGTGCGCCTAATGTACGGCATGATTCTGGTTGTGCTTACTGACCTCGAAGCTATTTTTTTTTGGTACGTGGTGTAATGATAAGTGTGACCAGTAGATGGCAGTCACAAATAAGAACGTTACAGACGGCACTCAAAAATCTGTCAAAATGTTTTAGTACGACGGTAAGCCACGAAGACACACCGCTTGATTGATTGTGGGAGCATTACAGCTACCATAGTCAGACGTACTGTGCTTCAACATTCTGTATTATTATGGTGTGTGTATAAGGACCCCAAAATGACACCTATTAGCAGACATTATCTGGTGTTTTGTTTCACAATATTACACAAAACCTACTTTTCTTACTTTCTGGTGCCTGCTGATGTGTTTTGGGGATCTGCATAAGTCCTGAAAATGTGTGCTTGTCCGCCTTTGTAGTCCGTGGCGACACCGTAGTGGATAATCTTCTTCTTTTTCTCTATCTTCTTGTTATGTGACATTCATCCTCCACTGTTGCCATTTCTAATATAAAGTAGTGTAAAGTTCTTACTTATATCTGTCAGTAAACTCACCATGAAAGCACTAAAACATACCGGTGTAGTGAGTTTACATTATTCACCCAAGGAACTTTAGTCATTAGAGAGTTCCGGTCAGACGGTTTTTCACGGGACACATTTCGGGCGTTGTTGTTGCACTAGTGAGCCACGGATGAGATGCTGCTCCGATATTGATCGAAGTAAAGTGTGAATGTCATTAAAACAGTTAGCGCCATCTTTTGACACTTCTTCCACTCCCGTCCTTGCACGCTACACCGCTACAACAAAGATGACGCTGTCCAAGTGGAGGCACGTAGATAAGACCCGCCCACAAAACGGCGCATCCTGAAGAGACTGTCAGAAAGATGATGTGTAAAACATCATCTATAACAGCAATATGGCGGTGGTAGCTGCTACTGGTGAGGACCGGACATGAAGACTTCATTGGCGTTTTTAACAGCTTGTGCAATCTCATCTGTCACCCACCGGTGAAATATCCACTGAGCTTTTATGGCAAGTTGGCCAGATGTGGTTACGAGAGTGACGTGGGTCACATGACACGGCCGCCACCATCCGGCCAATGGGGAACTCCCGCACAATGAAACAAACGCATCACCGGGTGCGCCCCCCCCACCCCCCCTTCCACCGGGACTTTCCCTGCCTGCGGCACACACACACACACACACACACACACACACACACACACACACACACACACACACACGGTCAACCATTATTAGGCCCTTTCCCACCGCCAGAACCTCAGCGGTAAATAAAGTTCCTCCTTATATTTCCACCAAAAACTAGTCCTTTAGGAACTATCTTTAGTTTGGGATTTTCGAAAAGTTTCTGGAACCTTAGAGGGGGCGGGCTGTGCTGTCGACCGCTGATTGGTCGAACACAGTTGGGGGCGGGGGGGCGTTCCCAAAACTTGGTATTCTAAGTTCTATCCACCATTTCAGTATGCGAGGACAACTTGTTTATTTAAAGGCCTACTGAAAGCCACTACTACCGACCACGCAGTCTGATAGTTTATATATCAATGATGAAATCTTAACATTATAACACATGCCAATACGGCCGGGTTAACTTATAAAGTGACATTTTAAATTTGCCGCTAAACTTCCGGTTCGAAACGCCTCTGAGGATGACGTATGCGCGTGACGTAGACCGGGGAACACGGGTATGCCTTCCACATTGAAGCCAATACGAAAAAGCTCTGTTTTCATTTCATAATTCCACAGTATTCTGGACATCTGTGTTCGTGAATCTGTTGCAATCATGTTCATTGCATTATGGAGAAAGAAGCTGAGCAAGCAAAGAAGAAAGTTGTCGGTGCGAAATGGACGTATTTTTCGAACGTAGTCAGCAACAACAGTACACAGCCGGCGCTTCTTTGTTTACATTCCCGAAAGATGCAGTCAAGATGGAAGAACTCGGATAACAGAGACTCTAACCAGGAGGACTTTTGACTTTGATACACAGATGGCTGTAGAGAACTGGGACAACACAGACTCTTACCAGGATTACTTTGATTTGGATGACAAAGACGCAGACGTGCTACTGTGAGTATGCAGCTTTGGCTTCTAAACATTTGATCGCTTGACCGTATGTGCGCAACTTTTTTTTGCGTATGTACGTAACTTTTTTAAAATATATAAGCTTTATGAACCTTGGGTTAGGTGAACGGTCTTTTGGGCTGAGTGATTGTGTGTGTTGATCAGGTGTTTGAATTGTATTGGCGTGTTCTATGGAGCTAGGAGCTAGCATAGGAGCTAGGAGCTAGCGTAACAAACACGCAGGTGTTTTTATGCAGGATTAATTTGTGGCATATTAAATATAAGCCTGGTTGTGTTGTGGCTAATAGAGTATATATATGTCTTGTGTTTATTTACTGTTGTAGTCATTCCCAGCTGAATATCAGGTCACCCCCGGCTCTCACAGCATCTTCCCTATCTGAATAGCTTCAACTCCCCACTAGTCCTTCACTTGCACTTTACTCATCCACAAATCTTTCATCCTCGCTCAAATTAATGGGGAAATTGTCGCTTTCTCGGTCCGAATCTCTCTCACTTCATGCGGCCATCATTGTAAACAATAGGGAACTTTGCGTATATGTTCAACTGACTACGTCACGCTACTTCCGGTAGGGGCAAGCCTTTTTTTTATCAGATACCAAAAGTTGCAATCTTTATCGTCGTTGTTCTATACTAAATCCTTTCAGCAAAAATATGGCAATATCACGAAATGATCAAGTATGACACATAGAATAGATCTGCTATCCCCGTTTAAATAAAAAAAATTCATTTCAGTAGGCCTTTAAAGCCCCACTTAAGAACTTTCAGTTTTGGTGGATTTTGGCGGCGCCAGTGGACTAAAGCGGTAGTGTTTTGCCAGAAGAAGACCACATTTCCCATGAGGACTAGCGCATATGGTGTATGTATGTACATATGATGTGTCCTGGGCATGACGTTAAAGTGCACCCGGCAGTGGAGGCTCCTCTATGAGGTCTTGGGGCACTAGGAGGTTAACCCCTTTACTACTGTTACCCCAAGTAGTCCTTGGCAAAGGCCTAGTACCCGACTGCCCCCTAGCCAGGGATACAGTGAAGACCTCAACGGCGGAGCAGGCGGAAGACGGTAGATTTAAGAACTACCACAACGGCTGCGATGGTGGAAGAAGGCTGCAGCAGCCAAGGGTCCCCCGTTGTCTTGGACTCCATGCCACTGGACCCGATTCTGTCAAGGATGGTGTGGTGACTGTCTGTGCACCAGTTTCCCCACGTTAAACAAAGTCACGCACAGGCATCCTCCATAAAGGGATACACCCCTACCAGAAGGGTCGTCATACTCGTTCGAGTGACCGCCGATGATGAGCGCATATGGATGTCCGATGTGATATTGGCACAAAAGTTAGGTGTCTAATGGCTATGCTGATGACTATCAACAAATGGTCTTGGATTGTTCTACAAACATGACGCTACTCGCAGGAAAGTATCCGGGTGGATGCAGGTTCAAAGCAAAAGACCGGCAGGAGAGTTTTATCGAAGGAAGTAGTGTGGAACTATCACTCTGGTGGCTATTTATTGCAACCATGCACATTTTCCGATAGCTAACATTAGCATTAGCATTTTGATACGAGCATCGAAAGTCACTTACTAGTTTAGCAGGAACAGAGCCAATGCAGCATCGGTCTGGAATCCCTAGTCTTTGAGCTCACGCCAGTGAGTGAAAGCCGGGACAATGTTGATCCTTGACTGTCCTTTTATCTCCTCAGACAAAACTTTTCGTTTCTTTGGTTGTTTTTCAGCTTTGGCCATGATAGCAGTAATTGCCAAAGCATTCTTTTTCCTTTAGTTTTCTGGCAGGCATATATTTGTGATATACTTTGATGCTTTAGAATGACGTTGTATTGTGTGATCATGCTACTGGTACTTTTCCACTCTGGAGATGTCCGTGCGGCCGGTATACTTCCGTTGCCTTATTTTCTGTTGTTGATTTCCATATTTGGTCCTGGAGCGCCCAGTGTCTGTACAAACAGGATGAATCAGTCCTCAAAAGGGAGGTTTGAGCTGGTGCATCCCTCTCTGTAAGGTGGGGGTCCTGCCTTCTCACTGTAAGAGTTACCTTCTTTTGTCTTACTTTTAGACTTCGCTATGTGATGATATTATTGAGTTGTAAGGGCTGGTCTCCTAAAACTTTAGTAAAACTTGGCCAAGAACTATTCTGTCTCGGTGGTCCTTTTTACTCAACGTATATGTCATCCAAAAGAACTTGGGTGTGACCGGTGTGTTTTATTCCCTGAGAGGAAGACTGTTCGTACGCAACAGTATCGACTTCCGTCTTTGTAACGAAAGGAGGAGTGACGTATGGCGTAAAGCAAGTCAGCACATTTGTAGTGTTTTCCTCAAAGTCGCCAAGTGATACAGACCCCCTTTAGGCCATGACAGAAAGTGGAGGATGCACACATATGGAGTTAACTTTCAGTTTCGATTCAACCGGTGTGGACAAAAGCATGAGAAGACATTAGACCTTCTGGTAGAGCTGGTATTTCTACTGACTCCTGTTTTGTTCACCTGTCATCATTCTGGACATCCTTATAATATCCAGGCATGTGATTTGAACTTGATGAAAAAGACTGAAAATAAGCCGGGGGTTTGGGGGCGTGTTCAATTTGTGCGATTGAACATGCAAACATTAGCAAAAAATGCACCATTTAAAGATGTTTTGGTGTTTAAAGAATTGAAAAATGATCAACAGAGTTGACATACAGTAAATACATAGCCCAATCATCCACATGAATGACTATGTCTGTTTCAGTCACTATGATATTTAGTCACTACAGTAATTGTGTTCACATCCACAGGAACCACATGGGTTAGTCTACTCTATACAGAGTCCAGGTGAGGATGGTCTGTAGAAAAAGACATAGTCCAGGTGAGGATGGTCTGTAGTAGAAGACAGAGTCCAGGTGAGGATGGTCTGTAGAAGAAGACATAGTCCAGGTGAGGATGGTCTGTAGAAGAAGACATAGTCCAGGTGAGGATGGTCTGTAGTAGAAGACAGAGTCCAGGTGAGGATGGTCTGTAGAAGAAGACATAGTCCAGGTGAGGATGGTCTGTAGAAGAAGACAGAGTCCAGGTGAGGATGGTCTGTAGAAGAAGACATAGTCCAGGTGAGGATGGTCTGTAGAAGAAGACAGAGTCCAGGTGAGGATGGTCTGTAGAAGAAGACATAGTCCAGGTGAGGATGGTCTGTAGAAGAAGACAGAGTCCAGGTGAGGATGGTCTGTAGAAGAAGACATAGTCCAGGTGAGGATGGTCTGTAGTAGAAGACAGAGTCCAGGTGAGGATGGTCTGTAGAAGAAGACAGAGTCCAGGTGAGGATGGTCTGTAGAAGAAGACAGTCCAGGTGAGGATGGTCTGTAGTAGAAGACAGAGTCCAGGTGAGGATGGTCTGTAGAAGAAGACATAGTCCAGGTGAGGATGGTCTGTAGTAGAAGACAGAGTCCAGGTAAGGATGGTCTGTAGAAGAAGACAGAGTCCAGGTGAGGATGGTCTGTAGAAGAAGACAGTCCAGGTGAGGATGGTCTGTAGTAGAAGACAGAGTCCAGGTGAGGATGGTCTGTAGAAGAAGACAGAGTCCAGGTGAGGATGGTCCGTAGAAGAAGACAGAGTCCAGGTGAGGATGGTCTGTAGAAGAAGACAGAGTCCAGGTGAGGATGGTCTGTAGAAGAAGACAGAGTCCAGGTGAGGATGGTCTGTAGAAGAAGACAGAGTCCAGGTGAGGATGGTCTGTAGAAGAAGACAGAGTCCAGGTGAGGATGATCCGTAGAAGAAGACAGAGTCCAGGTGAGGATGGTCTGTAGAAGAAGACAGAGTCCAGGTGAGGATGGTCCGTAGTAGAAGACAGAGTCCAGGTGAGGATGGTCTGTAGTAGAAGACCGAGTCCAGGTGAGGATGGTCCGTAGAAGAAGACCGAGTCCAGGTGAGGATGGTTCTGTAGAAGAAGACAGAGTCCAGGTGAGGATGGTTCTGTAGTAGAAAACAGTCCAGGTGAGTATGGTCTGTAGAAGAAGACAGAGTCCAGGTGAGGATGGTTCTGTAGTAGAAAACAGTCCAGGTGAGTATGGTCTGTAGTAGAAGACAGAGTCCAGGTGAGGATGGTCTGTAGTAGAAGACAGAGTCCAGGTGAGGATGGTCTGTAGTAGAAGACAGAGTCCAGGTGAGGATGGTCTGTAGTAGAAGACAGTCCAGGTGAGGATGGTCTGTAGAAGAAGACAGAGTCCAGGTGAGGATGGTCTGTAGTAGAAGACAGAGTCCAGGTGAGGATGGTCTGTAGAAGAAGACCGAGTCCAGGTGAGGATGGTTCTGTAGAAGAAGACAGAGTCCAGGTGAGGATGGTCTGTAGTAGAAGACAGAGTCCAGGTGAGGATGGTCTGTAGAAGAAGACAGAGTCCAGGTGAGGATGGTTCTGTAGTAGAAAACAGTCCAGGTGAGTATGGTCTGTAGTAGAAGACAGAGTCCAGGTGAGGATGGTCTGTAGTAGAAGACAGAGTCCAGGTGAGGATGGTCTGTAGTAGAAGACAGAGTCCAGGTGAGGATGGTCTGTAGTAGAAGACAGTCCAGGTGAGGATGGTCTGTAGAAGAAGACAGAGTCCAGGTGAGGATGGTCTGTAGTAGAAGACAGAGTCCAGGTGAGGATGGTCTGTAGAAGAAGACAGAGTCCAGGTGAGGATGGTCCGTAGAAGAAGACAGAGTCCAGGTGAGGATGGTCTGTAGAAGAAGACCGAGTCCAGGTGAGGATGGTCTGTAGAAGAAGACATAGTCCAGGTGAGGATGGTCTGTAGTAGAAGACAGAGTTCAGGTGAGGATGGTCTGTAGTAGAAGACAGAGTTCAGGTGAGGATGGTCTGTAGTAGAAGACAGAGTCCAGGTGAGGATGGTCCGTAGAAGAAGACAGAGTCCAGGTGAGGATGGTCTGTAGAAGAAGACAGAGTCCAGGTGAGGATGGTCTGTAGTAGAAGACAGAGTCCAGGTGAGGATGGTCCGTAGTAGAAGACAGAGTTCAGGTGAGGATGGTCTGTAGTAGAAGACAGAGTCCAGGTGAGGATGGTCCGTAGAAGAAGACAGAGTCCAGGTGAGGATGGTCTGTAGAAGAAGACAGAGTCCAGGTGAGGATGGTCTGTAGTAGAAGACAGAGTCCAGGTGAGGATGGTCTGTAGAAGAAGACAGAGTCCAGGTGAGGATGGTCCGTAGAAGAAGACAGAGTCCAGGTGAGGATGGTCTGTAGAAGAAGACCGAGTCCAGGTGAGGATGGTCTGTAGTAGAAGACAGAGTCCAGGTGAGGATGGTCTGTAGAAGAAGACAGAGTCCAGGTGAGGATGGTTCTGTAGAAGAAGACAGAGTCCAGGTGAGGATGGTCTGTAGTAGAAGACAGAGTCCAGGTGAGGATGGTCTGTAGAAGAAGACAGAGTCCAGGTGAGGATGGTCTGTAGTAGAAGACAGTCCAGGTGAGGATGGTCTGTAGAAGAAGACAGAGTCCAGGTGAGGATGGTCTGTAGTAGAAGACAGTCCAGGTGAGGATGGTCTGTAGAAGAAGACAGAGTCCAGGTGAGGATGGTCTGTAGTAGAAGACAGAGTCCAGGTGAGGATGGTCTGTAGTAGAAGACAGAGTCCAGGTGAGGATGGGTGCACCCTGGCAGGACCATGGCAACAGTGTGTGACGTCACAATAATCTATTTCAGGGCCAAATGGCTGACAATTCTCCACCCCTGCTGAAGGAAAAACAAAAATGAGGATCAGCGACGGAGAGCCGCGCTGAAATGAAATAAACAGCCTCTCTTAAGCTGGATTTATCTCCGTATTTCTGCCATCCTTCTAATTTATTCCCCCAACACAATTACTGCCTTTTCAAAAGTCATATTGGCGGCGGCGGGAGATGATTGCGTGGTATCTGCGCCTCAATGACTTGGAAGGTGGAACACATCCCGCTCTACTTCTGTAGATTATCCACTTGATAGACGTTCACTCTTTTGTCCAGGCAATGTAGGACACACACACACACACACACGCACACACGCACACACACACACACACACACACACACACACACACACACACACACACACACACACACACACACACACACACACACACACACACACACACACACACACACACCGTGCACAGGAAGGGAGTGGGCTCATCATCTTTAGTTGTGATTACAAGACTTGGCAAGCTGTGCTCTGCCTGTTTGTCTCACAAGTGGATTAGTGATCCCTCCTCCGTTTGTGTGGGACTTCTCTCCACATTCACCATTTCACCAAATCACACCAAGCACTTTTCTCACACACGGAATCTAAGATTAGTTTTGTACGCACTAGGGTTGACCCCATACCAATATGTCGGTACCAACGTGTATTTCAATACTTTTCTAAAAAAAGGTGAAGGTCTTTATTGTAACAACAAATGTTAGTGTACATGAAACATAAGTTTATTATTGTCATTTAGTCCTTAAATAAAATGTTGAACATACTAGACAACTTGTCTTTTAGTAGTAAGTAAACAAACAAACACTCCTAATTAGTATGCAGTAACATATTGTGTCATTTATACACCTATTATTTTGTCAAAAGTATGAGGGACAAACTGTAAAAATTGATTATTAATCCACTTATTAATTTACTGTTAATATCTGCTTATTTTCTGTTTCAACATGTTCTATCTACACTTCTGTTCAAATGTAATAATCACTTATTCTTCTCTTCTTTGATACTTGACATTAGTTTTGGATGACACCACACATTTAGGTATGGATGTGATACCAAGTAGTTACAGGATCATACATTGGTCATATTCAAAGTCCTCATGTGTCCAGGGACGTATTTACTGACAATCTACCGATTTTGTGCTAATAATAAAAAAAAATATCAATTGTAGAACCGACTATATACGGTTCTTGTACTCGGTATCGTTACAGTTGTTTGTATGGATCCACCCGTTTGTTTACATTACATCAGCTATTGTATCCTCCTACAGTGTGTAGTGAAGCATGTTTAGCTATGCTAATAATAATAATACATTATTTTTTGGTGTAGAATCTTGATGTGTGAATGTTGGACATTCACACGTTAAGGTTCTACACCAAAAAAAAAAATCTATTTATTATTAGTATTATTAATGTGTGAATGTCAAACATTCACACATTAAGGTTCTACACCAAAAAAAAATCATCTATTTATTATTAGTATTATTAATGTGTGAATGTTTGACATTCACACATTAAGGTTCTACACAAAAAAATATATATATTTATTATTATTATTAATGTGTGAATGTTGGACATTCACACATTAAGGTTCTACACCAAAAAAAATAATCTATTTATTATTAGTATTATTAATGTGTGAATGTCAAACATTCACACATTAAGGTTCTACACCCCAAAAAAAATCATCTATTTATTATTATTATTATTAATGTGTGAATGTCAAACATTCACACATTAAGGTTCTACACCAAAAAAACCCCATATATTATTAGTATTATTAATGTGTGAATGTCCAACATTCACACATTAAGGTTCTACACAAAAAAAAAATATATTTATTATTAGTAGTAATGTGTGAAAGTCGGACATTCACACATTAAGGTTCTACACCAAAAAAAAAATCATCTATTTATTATTAGTATTATTAATGTGTGAATGTCAAACATTCACACATTAAGGTTCTACACCAAAAAAAAAATCTATTTATTATTAGTATTATTAATGTGTGAATGTCAAACATTCACACATTAAGGTTCTACACCAAAAAAAAAATCATCTATTTATTATTAGTAATATTAATGTGTGAATGTCCAACATTCACACATTAAGGTTCTACACACAAAAAAAAAAATATTTATTATTAGTAGTAATGTGTGAATGTCGGACATTCACACATTAAGGTTCTACACCAAAAAAAAAATCATCTATTTATTATTAGTAATATTAATGTGTGAATGTCCAACATACACACATTAAGGTTCTACACAAAAATATATATATATTTATTATTATTAGTAATGTGTGAATGTCGGACATTCACACATTAAGGTTCTACACCAAAAAAAATAATCTATTTATTATTAGTATTATTAATGTGTGAATGTCAAACATTCACACATTAAGGTTCTACTCCAAAAAAAAATCATCTATTTATTATTAGTATTATTAATGTGTGAATGTCCAACATTCACACATTAAGGTTCTACACCAAAAAAAATATCATTTATTATTAGTATTATTAATGTGTGAATGTTTGACATTCACACATTAAGGTTCTACACTAAAAAACAATCATCTATTATTAGTATTATTAATGTGTGAATGTCAAACATTAACACATTAAGGTTCTACACCAAAAAACAATCATCTATTATTAGTATTATTAATGTGTGAATGTCAAACATTCACACATTAAGGTTCTACACCAAAAAAAAAAGCATCTATTATTAGTATTATTAATGTGTGAATGTCCAACATTCACACATTAAGGTTCTACACAAAAATATATATATATTTATTATTATTATTAATGTGTGAATGTCGGACATTCACACATTAAGGTTCTACACCAAAAAAAAAATCTATTTATTATTAGTATTATTAATGTGTGAATGTTTGACATTCACACATTAAGGTTCTACACCAAAAAAAATCATCTATTTACTATTAGTATTTTTAATGTGTGAATGTCAAACATTCACACATTAAGGTTCTACACCAAAAAACAATCATCTATTATTAGTATTATTAATGTGTGAATGTCCAACATTCACACATTAAGGTTCTACACAAAAAAACATATATATTTATTATTATTTTTAATGTGTGAATGTTGGACATTCACACATTAATAATAATAATAATAAATAGATGATGTTTTGGTGTAGAACCTTAATGTGCGAATGTCCAACATGTCCAAGTCCTCATGTGTCCAGGGACGTATTTACTGACTTTATAAACAATAATATACATTTTAAAAAAAGGAACAAATATTTTGTCACAATAAAAAATATCAGTGTAATCATAGTAGAATGGACTAGATACACTCTTGTACTTGGTATCATTACAGTGGATGTCAGGTGTAGATCCACCCATGGCGTTTGTTTACATTATGAAGTGGTGAGCTATTGTATCCTCCTACGGTGTGTAGTGAAGCATGTTTAGCTATTCCTCGTCCTCCAGTGATAACCTGATACCTGTAGTAATTTAGAAGTAGCTAAAACACTGCGGATGGACGTTAGCCGCTAGCGAGCTAGCCATGTCTTAAAGCAGCTCTTCCTGAGGGTGTTTCAGTGTTATAACTTCACTTTTATCTTTACTTTTTACACCAAAATGCATCCATTCTCCATTTTCTGTCTACACACTGTGTCTGCTTGTAAGTACTCTGTGTGTGTGTGCTGCCCAACATGCTCGTAAAACCAGCAATGCCCGTTAAAAAAAAAGGGGGGGGGGGGGGGGGACTGGTACTTTTTCGAGGCTGTATAGTACTGAATATGATGTATTAGTATAGCAGTACAATATACCTTACAAGCTTAGTACAGACTTTAGGAGTCAGTCCACAGTTAAACCATGGGAGGCCTGGTCACAAACTTTTAAAAGCCGCTGGTCTTTGATGTCGGGGGAAGTGCAGACGTGACACACTTCCTGCTACTTTCAAATAGTTGCAACAATTACCAGTCCTCCACGGTAGCAATGGTGTTGTGTGTGTGTTGACAAATAGCAATTGTTGTTGATGAAAATGTGCAACAATGTGTGAATATAAGGGGGTTCTCTGCTTAGGCTACTGCCCCCGCCACCAACGCTCCCTCTAAGGTGCGTAATTGCGCACTGCTTACACGTCCTCTGCGCACTGCTTATGCAGATCTATGCTGCGCACTAAATCACATCCCATCTGAACTATAAACATAATTTGTCGTGTATCATTTTGCAATATGAGTAACAGGTGACAACACCTGGCCACACAATGTTGTGTATCATTGTGCAATATGAGTAACAGGTGACAACACCCGGCCACACAATGTTGTGTATCATTGTGCAATATGAGTAACAGGTGACAACACCTGGCCACACAATGTTGTGTATCATTGTGCAATATGAGTAACAGGTGACAACACCTGGCCACACAATGTTGTGTATAATTGTGCAATATGAGTAACAGGTGACAACACCTGGCCACACAATGTTGTGTATAATTGTGCAATATGAGTAACAGGTGACAACACCCGGCCACACAATGTTGTGTATAATTGTGCAATATGAGTAACAGGTGACAACACCCGGCCACACAATGTTGTGTATAATTGTGCAATATGAGTAACAGGTGACAACACCCGGCCACACAATGTTGTGTATAATTGTGCAATATGAGTAACAGGTGACAACACCTGGCCACACAATGTTGTGTATAATTGTGCAATATGAGTAACAGGTGACAACACCTGGCCACACAATGTTGTGTATAATTGTGCAATATGAGTAACAGGTGACAACACCCGGCCACACAATGTTGTGTATAATTGTGCAATATGAGTAACAGGTGACAACACCCGGCCACACAATGTTGTGTATAATTGTGCAATATGAGTAACAGGTGACAACACCCGGCCACACAATGTTGTGTATAATTGTGCAATATGAGTAACAGGTGACAACACCTGGCCACACAATGTTGTGTATCATTGTGCAATATGAGTAACAGGTGACAACACCCGGCCACACAATGTTGTGTATAATTGTGCAATATGAGTAACAGGTGACAACACCCGGCCACACAATGTTGTGTATCATTGTGCAATATGAGTAACAGGTGACAACACCTGGCCACACAATGTTGTGTATAATTGTGCAATATGAGTAACAGGTGACAACACCTGGCCACACAATGTTGTGTATCATTGTGCAATGTGAGTAACAGGTGACAACACCTGGCCACACAATGTTGTGTATCATTGTGCAATATGAGTAACAGGTGACAACACCCGGCCACACAATGTTGTGTATAATTGTGCAATATGAGTAACAGGTGACAACACCTGGCCACACAATGTTGTGTATAATTGTGCAATATGAGTAACAGGTGACAACACCCGGCCACACAATGTTGTGTGTCATTGTGCAATATGAGTAACAGGTGACAACACCCGGCCACACAATGTTGTGTGTCATTGTGCAATATGAGTAACAGGTGACAACACCCGGCCACACAATGTTGTGTGTCATTGTGCAATATGAGTAACAGGTGACAACACCTGGCCACACAATGTTGTGTATCATTGTGCAATATGAGTAACAGGTGACAACACCCGGCCACACAATGTTGTGTATAGTTGTGCAATATGAGTAACAGGTGACAACACCCGGCCACACAATGTTGTGTATCATTGTGCAATATGAGTAACAGGTGACAACACCTGGCCACACAATGTTGTGTATAATTGTGCAATATGAGTAACAGGTGACAACACTTGGCCACACAATGTTGTGTATCATTGTGCAATATGAGTAACAGGTGACAACACCTGGCCACACAATGTTGTGTATCATTCTGCAATATGAGTAACAGGTGACAACACCTGGCCACACAATGTTGTGTATAATTGTGCAATATGAGTAACAGGTGACAACACCTGGCCACACAATGTTGTGTATAATTGTGCAATATGAGTAACAGGTGACAGCACCTGGCCACACAATGTTGTGTATAATTGTGCAATATGAGTAACAGGTGACAACACCTGGCCACACAATGTTGTGTATAATTGTGCAATATGAGTAACAGGTGACAACACCCGGCCACACAATGTTGTGTATAAGTGTGCAATATGAGTAACAGGTGACAACACCTGGCCACACAATGTTGTGTATAATTGTGCAATATGAGTAACAGGTGACAACACCTGGCCACACAATGTTGTGTATCATTGTGCAATATGAGTAACGGGTGACAACACCTGGCCACACAATGTTGTGTATAATTGTGCAATATGAGTAACAGGTGACAACACCTGGCCACACAATGTTGTGTATAATTGTGCAATATGAGTAACAGGTGACAACACCTGGCCACACAATGTTGTGTATCATTGTGCAATATGAGTAACGGGTGACAACACCTGGCCACACAATGTTGTGTATAATTGTGCAATATGAGTAACAGGTGACAACACCCGGCCACACAATGTTGTGTATAATTGTGCAATATGAGAAACAGGTGACAACACCCGGCCACACAATGTTGTGTATAATATATATATATATATATATATATATATATATATATATATATATATATATATATATATATATATATATATATATATATATATATATATATATATATATGTATTATATTAATGTAATATATAATAATTACCATCATTGGATATTAAGTTGACCTTGTTTACTTCCATGACGACCGTCTTCAAATTGTGTAATCAGAAATATCCTGCAGCTTAAACGCTCCAAACATGGATAAGTGTGGAGAGAGTTTTAGTATTTTTCCCATCATGCATTGTGATGGATTTAAAAAGTTGTAATTTGGATTTGTGTTATGGCGATTGGACGTTTTGTATAACAACCACAAAGTTGAGTGAGCAGCTTGTGTTTTGTGTGTTGACTTTTTGTGTTGGTTCCATTTTTATTAATTTTTTTTGCGCCATGAGTGGTAAAGGTTGCTTAGATCGGGTCTTATAAGTGAATGCAGTGCTGTGTGCACTTCAAAGTACCATTCATGGTCATTGGCCAGGTATGCTTTTCGTCCACAGGGAAGGCGAATAAGTACCCATCCGAATGTCAAGTATGTTCAAATAAACAGGAAGCGCCCCAAGGACCAAGTTCCTTATTTTACCTCATGGGCCAAACTGACGACACCAAAACGGAAATTCAGATTCAAATCCTTGCGACCTTTACAGTTGTGTAGTCTTTATTTAGCAGCACATTTGCTACATTGAGGAAACGTCGTTTTCCGCCTGGCGCTAGTGTTTGACTTGTCTCTATTCAATAAATAGCGTGCCTCTTCCCTAAATGACATCCATGGATTCAAAGCCTTCCAGCATCCAAATCTTCTTCTTCATCAGGACAAGCAGACTATTAGCTGGTATCTGCACTAAACAAGTCACCACATGGATTCAACTAAGCAAATTGGTCCTGTCTAGGTCCGGCAACCTGGGGTCAGCTGAGGACTCGAGTCCATAACTTTTTGATTTTGGTTAGGCAGTGACTATCGACCGAGGAACCAACGTCCTCTGCAGGGGACGTTTGTTTCTGGTATTTTTTTTTTTAATTGCCTGTTTTGCAAAACCCAGACGACCACAGTAGAAGTCATTGGTTCTCAGGAGGATATTGATCATGGGCCTGCACAGCAGCATGTCAAGCAACCCATATCATTATTGTTTGGGCTCCAACTTTTATTATGGGCCTGCACAGCAGCATATCAAGCAACCCATATTATCGCTTGGGATCAAAGTTTTATAATGGGCCTGCACAGCAGCATATATAGCAACCCATGTTATTACTTGGGATCCAACTTTTCTAATGGGCATGCACAGCAGCATGTCAAGTAACCCATATTATTGTTTGGGTTCCAACTTTTATTATGGGCCTGCACAGCAGCATGTCAAGCAACCCATAGTATTATTGTTTGGGCTCCAACTTTTATTATGGGCCCGCACTGCAGCATGTCAAGCAACCCATATTATTGCTTGGGATCCAACTTTTATTATGGGCCTGCACAGCAGCATGTCAAGCAACCCATAATATTGTTTGGGATCCACCTTGTATAATGGGCCTGCACAGCAGCATGTCAAGCAACCCATATTATTATTTTTTGGGCTCCAACTTTTATTATGGGCCTGCACAGCAGCATGTCAAGCAACCCATAGTATTGCTTGGATCCAACTTTTATTATGGGCCTGCACAGCAGCATATCAAGCAAACCATATTATTATTGTATGGGCTCCAACTTTATTATGGGCCTGCACAGCAGCATGTCAAACAACCCATATTATTGCTTGGGCTCCAACTTTTTTATGGGCCTGCACAGCAGCATGTAAAGCAACCCATATTATTGTTTGGGTTCCAACTTTTATTATGGGCCTGCACAGCAGCATGTCAAGCAACCCATAGTATTATTGTTTGGGCTCCAATGTTTACTATGGCCCTGCACAGCAGCATGTCAAGAAACCCATATTATTGCTTGGGAACCAACTTTTATTATGGGCCTGCACAGCAGCATGTCAAGCAACCCATAATATTGTTTGGGATCCACCTTGTATAATGGGCCTGCACAGCAGCATGTCAAGCAACCCATATTATTATTTTTTGGGCTCCAACTTTTATTATGAGCCTGCACAGCAGCATGTCAAGCAACCCATATTATTGCTTGGATACAACTTTTATTATGGGCCTGCACAGCAGCATATCAAGCAAACCATATTATTATTGTATGGGCTCCAACTTTATTATGGGCCTGCACCGCAGCATGTCAAACAACCCATATTATTGCTTGGGCTCCAACTTTTTTATGGGCCTGCACAGCAGCATGTCAAGCAACCCATATTATTGTTGGGTTCCAACTTTTATTATGGGCCTGCACAGCAGCATGTCAAGCAACCCATAGTATTATTGTTTGGGCTCCAACTTTTATTATGGGCCCGCACAGCAGCATGTCAAGAAACCCATATTATTGCTTGGGATCCAACTTTTATTATGGGCCTGCACAGCAGCATGTCAAGCAACCCATATTATTGTTTGGGTTCCAACTTTTATTATGGGCCTGCACAGCAGCATGTCAAGCAACCCATAGTATTATTGTTTGGGCTCCAACTTTTATTATGGGCCCGCACTGCAGCATGTCAAGCAACCCATATTATTGCTTGGGATCCAACTTTTATTATGGGCCTGCACAGCAGCATGTCAAGCAACCCATAATATTGTTTGGGATCCACCTTGTATAATGGGCCTGCACAGCAGCATGTCAAGCAACCCATATTATTATTTTTTGGGCTCCAACTTTTATTATGAGCCTGCACAGCAGCATGTCAAGCAACCCATATTATTGCTTGGATCCAACTTTTATTATGGGCCTGCACAGCAGCATATCAAGCAAACCATATTATTATTGTATGGGCTCCAACTTTTATTATGGGCCTGCACAGCAGCATGTCAAGCAACCCATATTATTGCTTGGATCCAACTTTTATTATGGGCTTGCACAGCAGCATATCAAGCAAACCATATTATTATTGTATAGGCTCCAACTTTATTATGGGCATGCCAATAATAGAATTTTACATTTAAATTCTAGAAATGTCCAAGTTTTAAAAGCTATTTAGTTATTTTTATTCATTGACTTTACCTTGTAAACTTAATTTTAGCATGAATAATTACATTATGTCTATTTTAGTTTGAAAATGTTACCATTCTGAAAAAAGCGAATAAAATAAGATATTTTGTTTTTCCCCCACATAGAAAATCTTGTTTAAATATTCTGCAATAGCCCGAGGATGCTTAATTTAACATATGCACGTTAAATGATGATGGTTTATAGAATAAAATACTGCTAAGTTGTAAAAATACATCATTGAAGATGTCTTATCAAGTAAAACTAACTAGCTACACCAGGGATGTCCAAAGTGCGGCCCGGGGGCCATTTGCGGCCCGCAGGTCATTTTTTAATGGCCCCACGGCCCATTTAAAAAAAAAAAGAAAAACATAAAAAGTGGTATGAAAGAGCAAACAGGTGAAATGTAACAAGAAAGTGTTGCAATGTTGACTCTAATAACACAAAGCTGCCATGCAGGCTGTTTCTTTCTTTAAAAAATAATAATGAATCAAAATGTTAATGTTATTATGAATTATTGACCTATCCACGGCTCCAATTACGTCACATTAAATATTCCACTTTGAGATATTTTTTGGGGAAAATGTTGCATATTTTGTGTTTGCCATATAAAAAATGGAGCTTTTTTTAAAAATTTTTAAAGAAGGGCCTAAAACCAACAAACAAAAAACATAAACAACAATACAACGTATAATTGACGGATGGATCTGAAGTTCATCTCGAGATTATTGTGTTAGAAGTAAACAGTAAAAAAAAAAGTACAATTTATTTTTTAACACTTTAATGAGTAGGACCCTTTTGGTTCCCCGATCATTTTAGTGTGATTTGTTTTTAAGTGTCATTGCTCAAAAAATAATAATGAATTAAAATCAATGGTGTTATGAGTTATTATATAATCTGAAATGTGCCTCTTAAAAATTTTATTGGGTGAAAATATTGTATATTTTGTGTTTTTTCCATAAAAAAACAGGGTTTTCTTTGACAAAAAGAGCATACGACTTAAATCTTTAAAAAGGTTGTATTGACAGATAGACCTGATGTTGATCTAGAGCAGGGGTCACCAACGCGGTGCCCGCGGGCACCAGGTAGCCCGTAAGGACCAGATGAGTCGCCCGCCGGCCTGTTCTAAAAATAGCTCAAATAGCAGCACTTACCAGTAAGATGCCTCTTTTTTTTTAATTTTATTTATTTACTAGCAAGCTGGTCTCGCTTTGCCCGACATTTTTGATTCTAAGAGAGACAAAACTCAAATAGAATTTGAAAATCCAAGAAAATTTTTTAAAGACTTGGTCTTCACTTGTTTAAATAAATTCATATTTTTTTTTACTTTGCTTCTTATAACTTTCAGAAAGACAAGTTTAGAGAAAAAATACAACATTAAAAATTATTTTAGGATTTTTAAACACATATACCTTTTTACCTTTTAAATTCCTTCCTCTTCTTTCCTGACAATTTAAATCAATGTTCAAGTAAATTAATTTTTTTTATTGTAAAGAATAATAAATACATTTTAATTTAATTCTTCATTTTAGCTTCTGTTTTTTCGACGAAGAATATTTGTGAAATATTTCTTCAAACTTATGATTAAAATTCCTTCCTCTTGTTGTGTATCATTGTGCAATATGAGTAACAGGTGACAACACCTGGCCACACAATGTTGTGTATAATTGTGCAATATGAGTAACAGGTGACAACACCTGGCCACACAATGTTGTGTATCATTGTGCAATATGAGTAACAGGTGACAACACCTGGCCACACAATGTTGTGTATCATTGTGCAATATGAGTAACAGGTGACAACACCTGGCCACACAATGTTGTGTATCATTGTGCAATATGAGTAACAGGTGACAACACCCGGCCACACAATGTTGTGTATAATTGTCCAATATGAGTAACAGATGACAACACCCGGCCACACAATGTTGTGTATCATTGTGCAATATGAGTAACAGGTGACAACACCTGGCCACACAATGTTGTGTATAATTGTGCAATATGAGTAACAGATGACAACACCTGGCCACACAATGTTGTGTATAATTGTGCAATATGAGTAACAGATGACAACACCTGGCCACACAATGTTGTGTATAATTGTGCAATATGAGTAACAGGTGACAACACCTGGCCACACAATGTTGTGTATAATATATATATATATATTTTTTTTTAAACACATATACCTTTTTACCTTTTGAATTCCTTCCTCTTCTTTCCTGACAATTTAAATCAATGTTCAAGTAAATAGATTTTTTTTTATTGTAAAGAATAATAAATACATTTTAATTGAATTCTTCATTTTAGCTTCTGTTTTTTCGACAAAGAATATTTGTGAAATATTTCTTCAAACTTATTATGATTAAAATTCAAAAAAAATATTCTGGCAAATCTAGAAAATCTGTAGAATCAAACTTAAATCTTATTTCAAAGTCTTTTGAATTTCTTTTAAAATTTTTGTTCTGGAAAATTAAGAAGAAATAATGATTTGTCTTTGTTAGAAATATAGCTTGGTCCAATTTGTTATATATTCTAACAAAGTGCAGATTGGATTTTAACCTATTTAAAACATGTCATCAAAATTCTAAAATTAATCTTAATCAGGAAAAATGACTAATGATGTTCCATAAATTCTTTTTTTTAAGTTTTTCTCTTCTTTTTTTCGGTTGAATTTTGAATTTTAAAGAGTCGAAATTGAAGATAAACTATGTTTCAAAATTGAATTGTCATTTTTTTCGTGTTTTCTCCTCTTTTAAACCGTTCAATTAAGTGTAAATATCCTTAATTATTAATAATAACATAGAGTTAAAGGTCAATTCAGCAAATTGGCTATTTCTGGCAATTTATTGAAGTGTGTATCAAACTGGTAGCCCGTCGCATTAATCACTACCCAAGAAGTAGCTCTTGCTTTCAAAAAGGTTGGTGACCCCTGATCTAGAGATAATAATACCATACCAACTTTATTTATAAAGCCCTTTAAAAACAACCACAGTTGAAAAACAAAGGGCTGTACACCACAAAGAAATAAAGGCAAAGGACAGACTAAAAAATAAAATTTAAAACAGAAGTAAAATACACATTAAAAAGCAAATACAAAATTACCCTAAGAACAATTTTGTTAGATAAAAAGCAGTTAAAAAAGTTAAAAGTTAAAAATAGTTTAAAGTCTCATGCTGGGTTAAAAGCCAGTGAATAAAAATGGGTTTTAAGAAGGGTCTTAAAAATAGCCAAAGAATAATACTGAATAATGACACATTTTAAATATTTTTTGGATCAAAACCCTTTGGGGTCCCTGGGATCAAGTCTGAGTGGAGGCCTTAATGTATATTTTTTTAATACATATATTGTGTTGGTTTTTCAAATAAAAAAATATCAAAATGGCCCCCGCTTGCTTTGATTTTTCAGTGTGTGGCCCTCAGTGGAAAAAGTTTGGACACCCCTGAGTTTTTAGTATTGTTTTCTATTTGCCACATCTGAGGCTCCTTCCCTAGGTTTCTTCTTTTTCCCCAGCTCGTACTTTTGGAGTTTTTCCTTGCCCCCCGATGTGGGTTCAGACCAGGGGACGTGACCGCGGTGGTTTGTGCAGCCCTGATGAAGTCAATTGTGATTGACTTTTTAAAATATTTGAAGAGCTGACAGCAAAAAGTCAACATTGTTTTGTCTTCACCGGCCCCAGATGACTGAGGTCAGTGCATTGTGGGTAAAAGATTGCAGCAAAAGTGCACGTGAACAAAAGCACATTTTAGAAAGAGAGGAGCTTTCAAACTCTCCTGCCTCGACTCCCAACGTCACTTTGAATGCAACAAGAAAGGAGTGTTTTGTTTACAGGATGTGTGTGTGTGTGTGTGTGTGTGTGTGTGTGTGTGTGTGTGTGTGTGTGTGTGTGTGTGTGTGTGTGTGTGTGTGAGTACAGTGAATAATGCTCCGAGCTGAGCGTCCATTAAGCTCCATCAACACAATGGCTTTCTCCCGGAGAAAAAAGTGTTTATGTTGCAGCGCTCGATGTCCCCACTATCTCCCCGCGGAAGAATGGCGGCTCTGAATGGACCTTTTTAGTCGGGTGTTCCAGAACACACACTCCTCGCTTCATGACAGCCAAATCAATGCGTCCTCCTCTCACGGCGCCACGGGCCTCCTGTGATCAAACGCCACGTCACGTTCTGCCACGTCTGCGATGTGATGGCGACCTACAGTGCTGCTTTTGTGCGCCCATCACGCCATTCTTCTGCACTTCCATTGACACGTGCTAGTTACACTTTCTGGAACATCTTCTTCTACTCCCAATTGGACTAATATGAAGTGTGTCTCTTTATTCTATTACTATCAATCATATCTAAAGATAGCAGTGGGGCCATATTGGACCAAAACATATGACTCTGTCTGGAGCCGCAAAAAAACAACACATGATGTAAGTGTCTAAATTAGCCTACTATCAAAATGACTTTAAAAGTCTTATATAAGTGTTATAATGATGGCAACACATGATGTAAGTGTCTAGATTAGCCTACCATCAAAATGACTTTAAAAGTCTTATATAAGTGTTATAATGAAGACAACACATGATGTAAGTGTCTATATTAGTTATATTATCCTACTATCAAAATGACTTTAAAAGTCTTATATAAGTGTTATAATGAAAACAACACATGACGCAAGTGTCTATATTATCCTACTATCAAAATGGCTTTAAAAGTCTTAGATAAGTGTTATAATGAAAACAACACATGACGCAAGTGTCTATATTATCCTACTATCAAAATGACTTTAAAAGTCTTATAGAAGTGTTATAATGCAAACAACACATGACGCAAGTGTCTATATTATCCTACTATCAAAATGACTTTAAAAGTCTTGTATAAGTGTTATAATGAAGACAACACATGATGTGTCTAAATTAGCCTACTATCAAAATGACTTTAAAAGTCTTATATAAGTGTTATAATGAAGACAACACATGATGCAAGTGTCTATATTAGTTATATTATCCTACTATCAAAATGACTTTAAAAGTCTTACATAAGTGTTATAATGAAGACAACACATGATGTAAGTGTCTAAATTAGCCTACTATCAAAATGACTTTAAAAGTCTTACATAAGTGTTATAATGAAGACAACACATGATGTAAGTGTCCATATTAGTTATATTAGCCTACTATCAAAATGACTTTAAAAGTCGTATATAAGTGTTGTAATGAAGACAACACATGATGTAAGTGTCTATATTAGTTATATTATCCTACTATCAAAATGACTTGAAAAGTCTTATATAAGTGTTATAATGAAGACAACACATGATGTAAGTGTCTATATTATCCTACTATCAAAATGACTTTAAAAGTCTTATATAAGTGTTATAATGAAGACAACACATGATGTAAGTGTCTATATTAGTTATATTATCCTACTATCAAAATGACTTTAAAAGTCTTATATAAGTGTTATAATGAAGACAACACATGATGTAAGTGTCTATATTATCCTACTATCAAAATGACTTTAAAAGTCTTATATAAGTGTTATAATGAAAACAACACATGACGCAAGTGTCTATATTATCCTACTATCAAAATGACTTTAAAAGCCTTATGTAAGTGTTATAATGAAGACAACACATGATGTAAGTGTCTATATTAGTTATATTATCCTACTATCAAAATGACTTTAAAAGTCTTGTATAAGTGTTATAATGAAGGCAACACATGATGTAAGTGTCTATATTAGTTATATTATCCTACTATCAAAATGACTTTAAAAGTCTTATATAAGTGTTATAATGAAGACAACACATGATGTAAGTGTCTAAATTAGCCTACTATCAAAATGACTTTAAAAGTCTTATATAAGTGTTATAATGAAGGCAACACATGATGTAAGTGTCTATATTAGTTATATTATCCTACTATCAAAATGACTTTAAAAGTCTTGTATAAGTGTTATAATGAAGGCAACACATGATGCAAGTGTCTATATTAGCTATATTAGCCTACTATCAAAATGACTTTAAAAGTCTTGTATAAGTGTTATAATGAAGGCAACACATGATGCAAGTGTCTATATTAGCTATATTAGCCTACTATCAAAATGACTTTAAAAGTCTTGTATAAGTGTTATAATGAAGGCAACACATGATGCAAGTGTCTATATTAGTTATAATATCCTACTATCAAAATGACTTTAAAAGTCTTATATAAGTGTTATAATGAAGGCAACACATGATGCAAGTGTCTATATTAGCTATATTAGCCTACTATCAAAATGACTTTAAAAGTCGTGTATAAGTGTTATAATGATGGCAACACATGATGCAAGTGTCTATATTAGTTATATTATCCTACTATCAAAATTACTTTAAAAGTCTTGTATAAGTGTTATAATGAAAACAACACATGATGTAAGTGTCTATATTAGCCTACTATCAAAATGACTTTAAAAGTTGTATATAAGTGTTATAATGAAGACAACACATGATGTAAGTGTCTAAATTAGCCTACTATCAAAATAACATTAAAAGTCTTATATAAGTGTTATAATGAAGACAACACATGATGTAAGTGTCTATATTAGTTATATTATCCTACTATCAAAATGACTTTAAAAGTCTTATATAAGTGTTATAATGAAGACAACACATGATGTAAGTGTCTATATTATCCTACTATCAAAATGACTTTAAAAGTCTTATATAAGTGTTATAATGAAAACAACACATGACGCAAGTGTCTATATTATCCTACTATCAAAATGACTTTAAAAGTCTTATGTAAGTGTTATAATGAAGACAACACATGATGTAAGTGTCTATATTAGTTATATTATCCTACTATCAAAATGACTTTAAAAGTCTTGTATAAGTGTTATAATGAAGGCAACACATGATGTAAGTGTCTATATTAGTTATATTATCCTACTATCAAAATGACTTTAAAAGTCTTATATAAGTGTTATAATGAAGACAACACATGATGTAAGTGTCTAAATTAGCCTACTATCAAAATGACTTTAAAAGTCTTATATAAGTGTTATAATGAAGGCAACACATGATGTAAGTGTCTATATTAGTTATATTATCCTACTATTAAAATGACTTTAAAAGTCTTGTATAAGTGTTATAATGAAGGCAACACATGATGCAAGTGTCTATATTAGCTATATTAGCCTACTATCAAAATGACTTTAAAAGTCTTGTATAAGTGTTATAATGAAGGCAACACATGATGCAAGTGTCTATATTAGCTATATTAGCCTACTATCAAAATGACTTTAAAAGTCTTGTATAAGTGTTATAATGATGGCAACACATGATGCAAGTGTCTATATTAGTTATATTATCCTACTATCAAAATTACTTTAAAAGTCTTGTATAAGTGTTATAATGAAAACAACACATGATGTAAGTGTCTATATTAGCCTACTATCAAAATGACTTTAAAAGTTGTATATAAGTGTTATAATGAAGACAACACATGATGTAAGTGTCTATATTAGCCTACTATCAAAATGACTTTAAAAGTTGTATATAAGTGTTATAATGAAGACAACACATGATGTAAGTGTCTAAATTAGCCTACTATCAAAATAACTTTAAAAGTCTTATATAAGTGTTATAATGAAGACAACACATGATGTAAGTGTCTATATTAGCCTACTATCAAAATGACTTTAAAAGTCTTATATAAGTGTTATAATGAAAACAACACATGACGCAAGTGTCTATATTATCCTACTATCAAAATGACTTTAAAAGTCTTATATAAGTGTTATAATGAAGACAACACATGATGTAAGTGTCTATATTAGTTATATTAGCCTACTATCAAAATGACTTTAAAAGTCTTATATAAGTGTTATAATGATGGCAACACATGATGCAAGTGTCTATATTAGTTATTTTATCCTACTATCAAAATGACTTTAAAAGTCTTGCATAAGTGTTATAATGAAGGCAACACATGATGTAAGTGTCTAAATTAGCCTACTATCAAAATGACTTTAAAAGTCTTATATAAGTGTCATAATAAAGACAACACATGACGCAAGTGTCTATATTAGCTATATTATCCTATGTGGTGCATCATGTTATTGTTCTACATGTCCCACCCTATGTGGTGCATCATGTTATTGTTCTACACGTCCCACCCTATGTGGTGCATCATGTTATTGTTCTACATGTCCCACCCTATGTGGTGCATCATGTTATTGTTCTACACGTCCCACCCTATGTGGTGCATCATGTTATTGTTCTACATGTCCCACCCTATGTGGTGCATCATGTTATTGTTGTACATGTCCCACCCTATGTGGTGCATCATGTTATTGTTCTACATGTCCCACCCTATGTGGTGCATCATGTTATTGTTCTACATGTCCCACCCTATGTGGTGCATCATGTTATTGTTCTACATGTCCCACCCTATGTGGTGCATCATGTTATTGTTCTACACGTCCCACCCTATGTGGTGCATCATGTTATTGTTCTACACGTCCCACCCTATGTGGTGCATCATGTTATTGTTCTACACGTCCCACCCTATGTGGTGCATCATGTTATTGTTCTACATGTCCCACCCTATGTGGTGCATCATGTTATTGTCCTACACGTCCCACCCTATGTGGTGCATCATGTTATTGTTCTACATGTCCCACCCTATGTGGTGCATCATGTTATTGTTCTACACGTCCCACCCTATGTGGTGCATCATGTTATTGTTCTACACGTCCCACCCTATGTGGTGCATCATGTTATTGTTCTACACGTCCCACCCTATGTGGTGCATCATGTTATTGTTCTACATGTCCCACCCTATGTGGTGCATCATGTTATTGTCCTACACGTCCCACCCTATGTGGTGCATCATGTTATTGTTCTACACGTCCCACCCTATGTGGTGCATCATGTTATTGTTCTACATGTCCCACCCTATGTGGTGCATCATGTTATTGTCCTACACGTCCCACCCTATGTGGTGCATCATGTTATTGTTCTACATGTCCCACCCTATGTGGTGCATCATGTTATTGTCCTACACGTCCCACCCTATGTGGTGCATCATGTTATTGTTCTACACGTCC
Organism: Entelurus aequoreus; assembly: GCF_033978785.1. Classification (NCBI taxonomy): domain Eukaryota; kingdom Metazoa; phylum Chordata; class Actinopteri; order Syngnathiformes; family Syngnathidae; genus Entelurus; species Entelurus aequoreus. The sequence continues at coordinate 68,010,421 of NC_084742.1, forward strand.
CACCCTATGTGGTGCATCATGTTATTGTTCTACATGTCCCACCCTATGTGGTGCATCATGTTATTGTTCTACACGTCCCACCCTATGTGGTGCATCATGTTATTGTTCTACACGTCCCACCCTATGTGGTGCATCATGTTATTGTTCTACATGTCCCACCCTATGTGGTGCATCATGTTATTGTCCTACACGTCCCACCCTATGTGGTGCATCATGTTATTGTTCTACACGTCCCACCCTATGTGGTGCATCATGTTATTGAGGGTGGACAATGATAACCCCAACCTTTGATTGGGTGACTGGAGGGGTCCCTAATGAAGTGGATAGAAACACTATGTACTCCCTCAATCTACCACACTGCCTTACACAATATGGCGGAGTGGAAACACACACACACACACACACACACACACACACACACACACACACACACACACACACACACACACACTCACACACACACACACACACACACACACACACACACACATACACACACACATACATGTTTTGCCCACTTTGTGTGGACCCACGTTTGGTTAGTAGGTTGTGAGGGCCCCCCTTTCCACTATAGCTAGAATGATGAAAAAAATATATCAAGCCCTAGATGGGAGTAGAGAGTTGCAACTAGGGATGTCCGATAATGGCTTTTTGCCGATATCCGATATTGTCCAACTCTTTAATTACAGATACCGATATCAACCGATACCGATATCAACCGATATATACAGTCGTGGAATTAACACATTATTATGCCTAATTTGGACAACCAGGTATGGTGAAGATAAGGTACTTTTTAAAAAAAATTAATAAAATAAGATAAATAAATTAAAAATATTTTCTTGAGTAAAAAAGAAAGTAAAACAATATAAAAACAGTTACATAGAAACTAGTAATGAATGAAAATGAGTAAAATTAACTGTTAAAGGTTAGTACTATTAGTGGAGCAGCAGCACGCACAATCATGTGTGCTTACGGACTGTATCCCTTGCAGACTGTATTGATATATATTGATATATAACAGGGGTGGGCAATTAATTTTTACCGGGGGCCGCATGAGCAACCCGAGCACTGCTGGAGGGCCACATCGAAAATATTTCAATTAAATTTTGCTCAATATTATTTTTGATATATACCATAAGATAAATAATAATAATAATTAATAATAGTACTAATACTTCAACATAGTGTGTGTAAGTAACAGCATTCCATGACTAATATAAATAAATTAACATTAATAATAAATTACAGTAAAATAAGCACACGTATGACTGAGGAGTCATAGTGTAACTTTGTGTGATGTTTGAGTTGTCCGACTTTTTGTGTGGCCATAAACGCACCAGTGGTTTAGTGGTATGCGTGTTGGTGACAGATGACAAGTTGGTTTTGGCCTGGTTTGTACGGCAGAAAATGACTAGTTTTTCGACATAGGAGTGTTTTACTCATGTTCTTGGTGTGGTTATGTCCGAATATAAACAGTTTTGCTCAATAAAGTGATGGATATAATTCCTGTCCTCGAAGCATCTCGATAGACGTTACAATAATCGAACGGTGTTCAATTGAACGGTGTTGACGAACACCGTTAGGGCCGCTTGTTGTCACTGTCACTCAAAGTTGCATTGCAAAATTACATAGAATAAATATGTTTATTTTGTTTAGAATTCAGATGGGATTTGATTTGGTGCGCGGCATATATTTGCTGTGCGCAGCGGACGCTTGAGCAGTGCGCAATTGCGCAGGCACGCACCTTAGACGGAACGTTGCTTGGCAGTCCATGTCTTGTTGGAAACACGCCATTCGTCATCAACTTTTCTCTTTTTAGCGTCTCAGGTGTAAACCGTGCATCACTTGTCGCTGCATGTGCACCTTCACTCACAGGTTACACACGGACACACGCCCATAAATAATACTTTTCAAAATAAAAGCAGCACAGTTGTATTGCGCGCACGACATAGATGTTTTTTCAACTTTATTTTGTAATTAATGATTGCAGCTGTTCACATTCACTCACAATCACGCACACGCGCATACGTCCACACGGAAGTAATACAAATAAAGATTTTCAAAACAAAAGCAGCACCGTTGTATTGCACACTCGACATAGATACTTTTTAAAATTTATTTTGTAATTTATAATTGGCCTCACGCGGGCCGGACAGGGACGCACAAAGGGCCGGATGCGGCCCGTGGGCCGCAGAATGCCCAGGTCTGGTATATAATGTAGGGACCAGAATATTAATAACAGAAAGAAACAACCCTTTTGTGTGAATGAGTGTAAATGGGAGAGGGAGGTTTTTTGGGTTGGTGCACTAATTGTAAGTATATCTTGTGTTTTTTATGTTGATTTAATTTTTTTTTTTTAAAAACAAAAAACAATACCGATAATAAAAAAAAAACGATACCAATAATTTCCGATATTACATTTTAAAGCATTTATCGGACATCACTAGTTGCAACCTCACTTCAGAATGCAAAACACACAAAGTAAAAATTTGTTTTACTTCTGTAGTTGTGAGGACCAGGCAAATGTCCTCACAAGTCAAAAGATCCTCACAAAAAGGGTGGTTTGTCAAGTGTATGTCCACACAAGGACGGTGAGACAAGTGCACACACACACACACACACACACACACACACACACACACACACACACACACACACACACACACACACACACACACACACACACACACACACACACACACACACACACACACACTCGGTCACAACCAACTAATAAACATGAGGCAAAAAAAGAAGAGAGTCTCATGTACGCACACACGCTACATCGCAGTAAGTGAATCAAAATGGAAATTAGTTAATGCAGGACAAACACACACACACACGCACACACACACACACTTTTACACACACACACACACTTACACACACACACACACACACGTCGTGACCTCTATGTGAAAGTATCCGCCTGGGTGAAATGTGATTGGATTATAGAGAGAATACAACAAAGCTGACAAAGCTATTGTGTTCCCTATGATGTGACTAGCTCAGGAGCCGGGCAGCGACATCAGAGATGTACACGAGCGAGTGTAAAAGTAGTGCAGAGTGAAAAGTGTCCTGCTTTAAATCACACGACAGCAATACACAGCAAGCACGACAGTTCGTTAAATATAGTTTAGTGTCATGCATGAAAAAGTAAAAAAAATACGAAACTACAAACCCCATTGCCATATGAGTTGGGAAATGGTGTTGGATGTAAATATAAACGGAATACAATGATTTGCAAATCCTTTTCAAGCCATATTCAGTTGAATATGCTACAAAGACAACATATTTCATGTTCAAACTCATAAACTTTATTTATTTTTTTTTCAAATAATAATGAACTTAGAATTTCATGGCTGCAACATGTGCCAAAGTAGTTGGGAAAGGGCATGTTCACCACTGTGTTACATGGCCTTTCCTTTTAACAACACTCAGTAAAGGTTTGGGAACTGAGGAGACACATTTTTGAAGTGGAATTATTTCCCATTCTTGCTTGATGTACAGCTTAAGTTGTTCAACAGTCCGGGGGTCTCCCTTCTGCTATTTTAGGCTTCATAATGCACCACACATTTTCAATGTCTGGACTACAGGCAGGCCAGTCTAGTACCCGCACTCTTTTACTATGAAGCCACGTTGATGTAACACCTGGCTTGGCATTGTCTTGCTGAAATAAGCAGGGGCGTCCATGGTAACAACATATGTTGCTCCAAAAGCTGTATGTACCTTTCAGCATTAATGGTGCCTTCACAGATGTGTAAGTTACCCATGTCTTGACCACCAATACACCCCCATACCATCACACATGCTGGCTTTTACACTTTCACCCTAGAACCATCCGGAAGGTTCTTTTCCTCTTTGGTCGTCCACAGTTTCCAAAAACAATTTGAAATGTGGCCACACCAGACCACAGAACACTTTTCCACTTTGCATCAGTCCATCTCAGATGAGCTCGGGCCCAGCGAAGCCGACGGCGTTTCCGGGTGTTGTTGATAAACGGTTTTCGCCTTGCATAGGAGAGTTTTAACTTGCACTTACAGATGTAGCGACCAACTGTAGTTACTGACAGTGGCTTTCTGAAGTGTTCCTGAGCCCATGAGGTGATATCCTTTACACACTGATGTGGCTTGTTGATGCAGTACAGCCTGAGGGATGGAAGGTCACGGAATTAGCTGCTTACGTGCAGTGATTTCTCCACATTCTCTGAACCCTTTGATGATATTACGGAGCGTAGATGGTGAAATCCCTAAATTCCTTGCAATAGCTGCTTGAGAAAGGTTTTTCTTAAACTGTTCAACAATTTGCTCAGGCATTTGTTGACAAAGTGGTGACCCTCGCCCCATCCTTGTTTGTGAATGACTGAGCATTTCATGGAATCTACTTTTATACCCAATCATGGCACCCACCTGTTCCCAATTAGCCTGTTCACCTGTGGGATGTTCCAAATAAGTGTTTGATGAGCATTCCTCAACTTTATCAGTATTTATTGCCACCTTTCCCAACTTCTTTGTCACGTGTTGCTGCCATCAAATTCTAAACTTAATGATTATTTGCACACAAAAAAAAATGTTTATGAGTTTGAACATCAAATATGTTGTCTTTGTAGCATATTCAACTGAATATGGCTTGAAAAGGATTTGCAAATCATTGTATTGCGTTTATATTTACATCTAACACCATTTCCCAACTCATATGGAAACAGGGTTTGTATGTTAGATCCACTATGGACTGGACTCTCACACTATTATGTTAGATCCACTTTGGACTGGACTCTCACTATTATGTTAGATCCACTATGGACTGGACTCTCACACTATTATGTTAGATCCACTATGGACTGGACTCTCTCACTATTATGTTAGATCCACTATGGACTGGACTCTCACACTATTGTGTTAGATCCACTATGGACTGGACTCTCACTATTATGTTAGATCCACTATGGACTGGACTCTCACACTATTATGTTAGATCCACTATGGACTGGACTCTCACACTATTGTGTTAGATCCACTATGGACTGGACTCTCACACTATTATGTTAGATCCACTATGGACTGGACTCTCACACTATTATGTTAGATCCACTATGGACTGGACTCTCACACTATTATGTTAGATCCACTATGGACTGGACTCTCACACTATTATGTTAGATCCACTATGGACTGGACTCTCACTATTGTGTTAGATCCACTATGGACTGGACTCTCTCACTATTATGTTAGATGCACTATGGACTGGACTCTCACACTATTATGTTAGATCCACTATGGACTGGACTCTCACACTATTATGTTAGATCCACTTTGGACTGGACTCTCACTATTATGTTAGATCCACTATGGACTGGACTCTCACACTATTATGTTAGATCCACTATGGACTGGACTCTCTCACTATTATGTTAGATCCACTATGGACTGGACTCTCACACTATTGTGTTAGATCCACTATGGACTGGACTCTCACTATTATGTTAGATCCACTATGGACTGGACTCTCACACTATTATGTTAGATCCACTATGGACTGGACTCTCACACTATTGTGTTAGATCCACTATGGACTGGACTCTCACACTATTATGTTAGATCCACTATAACTGGACTCTCACACTATTATGTTAGATCCACTATGGACTGGACTCTCACACTATTATGTTAGATCCACTATGGACTGGACTCTCACACTATTATGTTAGATCCACTATGGACTGGACTCTCACACTATTATGTTAGATCCACTATGGACTGGACTCTCACACTATTATGTTAGATCCACTATGGACTGGACTCTCTCACTATTATGTTAGATGCACTATGGACTGGACTCTCACACTATTATGTTAGATCCACTTTGGACTGGACTCTCACTATTATGTTAGATCCACTATGGACTGGACTCTCACACTATTATGTTAGATCCACTATGGACTGGACTCTCACACTATTATGTTAGATCCACTATGGACTGGACTCTCACACTATTATGTTAGATCCACTATGGACTGGACTCTCACTATTATGTTAGATCCACTATGGACTGGACTCTCTCACTATTATGTTAGATCCACTATGGACTGGACTCTCACACTATTATGTTAGATCCACTATGTACTGGACTCACACTATTATGTTAGATCCACTATGGACTGGACTCACACTATTATGTTAGATCCACTATGGACTGGACTCACACTATTATGTTAGATCCACTATGGACTGGACTCTCACACTATTATGTTAGATCCACTATGGACTGGACTCTCTCACTATTATGTTAGATCCACTATGGACTGGACTCTCACACTATTATGTTAGATCCACTATGTACTGGACTCACACTATTATGTTAGATCCACTATGGACTGGACTCACACTATTATGTTAGATCCACTATGGACTGGACTCACACTATTATGTTAGATCCACTATGGACTGGACTCTCACACTATTATGTTAGATCCACTATGGACTGGACTCTCACACTATTATGTTAGATCCACTTTGGACTGGACTCTATTGATTTGTGTGGCACATATAGTTGTGTTATGACAAAGATTGATGGATTTGTGTAGCACATATAGTTGTGTTATGACAAAGATTGATGGATTTGTGTGGCACATATAGTTGTGTTATGACAAAGATTGATGGATTTGTGTGGCACATATAGTTGTGTTATGACAAAGATTGATGGATTTGTGTGGCACATATAGTTGTGTTATGACAAAGATTGATTGATTTGTGTGGCACATATAGTTGTGTTATGACAAAAATTGATGGATTTGTGTAGCACATATAGTTGTGTTATGACAAAGATTGATGGATTTGTGTGGCACATATAGTTGTGTTATGACAAAGATTGATGGATTTGTGTGGCACATATAGTTGTGTTATGACAAAGATTGATGGATTTGTGTAGCACATATAGTTGTGTTATGACAAAGATTGATGGATTTGTGTGGCACATATAGTTGTGTTATGACAAAGATTGATGGATTTGTGTAGCACATATAGTTGTGTTATGACAAAGATTGATGGATTTGTGTAGCACATATAGTTGTGTTATGACAAAGATTGATGGATTTGTGTGGCACATATAGTTGTGTTATGACAAAGATTGATTGATTTGTGTGGCACATATAGTTGTGTTATGACAAAGATTGATGGATTTGTGTGGCACATATAGTTGTGTTATGACAAAGATTGATGGATTTGTGTAGCACATATAGTTGTGTTATGACAAAGATTGATGGATTTGTGTAGCACATATAGTTGTGTTATGACAAAGATTGATGGATTTGTGTGGCACATATAGTTGTGTTATGACAAAGATTGATTGATTTGTGTGGCACATATAGTTGTGTTATGACAAAGATTGATGGATTTGTGTAGCACATATAGTTGTGTTATGACAAAGATTGATTTGTGTAGCACATATAGTTGTGTTATGACAAAGATTGATGGATTTGTGTGGCACATATAGTTGTGTTATGACAAAGATTGATGGATTTGTGTGGCACATATAGTTGTGTTATGACAAAGATTGATGGATTTGTGTAGCACATATAGTTGTGTTAAGACAAAGATTGATGGATTTGTGTAGCACATATAGTTGTGTTATGACAAAGATTGATGGATTTGTGTAGCACATATAGTTGTGTTATGACAAAGATTGATTGATTTGTGTAGCACATATAGTTGTGTTATGACAAAGATGGATTTGTGTGGCACATATAGTTGTGTTATGACAAAGATTGATGGATTTGTGTAGCACATATAGTTGTGTTATGACAAAGATTGATGGATTTGTGTGGCACATATAGTTGTGTTATGACAAAGATTGATGGATTTGTGTAGCACATATAGTTGTGTCATGACAAAGATTGATGGATTTGTGTAGCACATATAGTTGTGTTATGACAAAGATTGATGGATTTGTGTAGCACATATAGTTGTGTCATGACAAAGATTGATGGATTTGTGTAGCACATATAGTTGTGTTATGACAAAGATTGATGGATTTGTGTAGCACATATAGTTGTGTTATGACAAAGATTGATGGATTTGTGTGGCACATATAGTTGTGTTATGACAAAGATTGATGGATTTGTGTGGCACATATAGATGTGTTATGACAAAGATTGATGGATTTGTGTGGCACATATAGTTGTGTTATGACAAAGATTGATGGATTTGTGTAGCACATATAGTTGTGTTATGACAAAGATTGATGGATTTGTGTGGCACATATAGTTGTGTTATGACAAAGATTGATGGATTTGTGTAGCACATATAGTTGTGTTATGACAAAGATTGATGGATTTGTGTAGCACATATAGTTGTGTTATGACAAAGATTGATTTGTGTAGCACATATAGTTGTGTTATGACAAAGATTGATGGATTTGTGTAGCACATATAGTTGTGTTATGACAAAGATTGATGGATTTGTGTGGCACATATAGTTGTGTTATGACAAAGATTGATGGATTTGTGTGGCACATATAGTTGTGTTATGACAAAGATTGATGGATTTGTGTAGCACATATAGTTGTGTTATGACAAAGATTGATGGATTTGTGTGGCACATATAGTTGTGTTATGACAAAGATTGATGGATTTGTGTGGCACATATAGTTGTGTTATGACAAAGATTGATGGATTTGTGTGGCACATATAGTTGTGTTATGACAAAGATTGATGGATTTGTGTAGCACATATAGTTGTGTTATGACAAAGATTGATGGATTTGTGTGGCACATATAGTTGTGTTATGACAAAGATTGATGGATTTGTGTGGCACATATAGATGTGTTATGACAAAGATTGATGGATTTGTGTGGCACATATAGTTGTGTTATGACAAAGATTGATGGATTTGTGTAGCACATATAGTTGTGTTATGACAAAGATTGATGGATTTGTGTGGCACATATAGTTGTGTTATGACAAAGATTGATGGATTTGTGTAGCACATATAGTTGTGTTATGACAAAGATTGATGGATTTGTGTGGCACATATAGTTGTGTTATGACAAAGATTGATGGATTTGTGTGGCACATATAGTTGTGTTATGACAAAGATTGATGGATTTGTGTGGCACATATAGTTGTGTTATGACAAAGATTGATGGATTTGTGTAGCACATATAGTTGTGTCATGACAAAGATTGATGGATTTGTGTAGCACATATAGTTGTGTTATGACAAAGATTGATGGATTTGTGTGGCACATATAGTTGTGTTATGACAAAGATTGATGGATTTGTGTAGCACATATAGTTGTGTCATGACAAAGATTGATGGATTTGTGTAGCACATATAGTTGTGTTATGACAAAGATTGATGGATTTGTGTAGCACATATAGTTGTGTCATGACAAAGATTGATGGATTTGTGTAGCACATATAGTTGTGTTATGACAAAGATTGATGGATTTGTGTGGCACATATAGTTGTGTTATGACAAAGATTGATGGATTTGTGTAGCACATATAGTTGTGTTATGACAAAGATTGATGGATTTGTGTAGCACATATAGTTGTGTCATGACAAAGATTGATGGATTTGTGTAGCACATATAGTTGTGTTATGACAAAGATTGATGGATTTGTGTAGCACATATAGTTGTGTCATGACAAAGATTGATGGATTTGTGTAGCACATATAGTTGTGTTATGACAAAGATTGATGGATTTGTGTGGCACATATAGTTGTGTTATGACAAAGATTGATGGATTTGTGTAGCACATATAGTTGTGTTATGACAAAGATTGATTTGTGTAGCACATATAGTTGTGTTATGACAAAGATTGATGGATTTGTGTGGCACATATAGTTGTGTTATGACAAAGATTGATGGATTTGTGTGGCACATATAGTTGTGTTATGACAAAGATTGATGGATTTGTGTGGCACATATAGTTGTGTTATGACAAAGGTTCTAGAAGTGTCCATGATGAAAGCTACGTATGTAATTAGCTCGTGTGGGCAAAAAGCAGCATTGAAAGTGCTGATAATGAGTCAGTAATGTGTTTAATTAGAGTGAATAAAAGACGATGATGTCATCCTCCATGCAGCCAGACAATGCCTAGATGTCAACTATGCTAGCATTGTAGCGCTCGCTACGCCCACAAGGACACGTCTCGCTACCTTGACCCTTCCTCAATGCCGGCCAGTCGCTTATTCAAGCCCACGGCTCCTTTTCAATCACGCTCCTTTGCCAAGTCTAAATCAAGCCGGTAATTAGAATTATATAAACAAGGAAAGAATGAAACCTTTTTTTTTCTATACGGCCTTTGTGCGGCGGGAACGGGCGGCTCGCATTTCTAATGGATGTCAATAAGAACAGCAGATATGCAGCTGCAAGACCTTGGAACAGCGACATGTGACACACACGCACGCACACTCGCTTGGCAAGAATCACACTCTGCCACACAAACGTGTGTGTGTGTGTGTGTGTGTGTTTGGGGTTAGTATCAGCATGTTGACATTTTCATAGCACAAGCAAACTCATTTGATTGAAGAAAACTAGGGTTATACGGTACTAGTAAAGTATTGTGGTACTGATGAATCATATTCAGTACTATACCGCCTCTAAAAAGTACCGGTTCCCCCCCCCACCCCCACACCCTCACGACTTTTTTATATTAACGGGCATGACGGCGCGTCGTCACGCGGTGACATTGCTGGTTTTAGGAGCAGAGGAGCATGTTGGGCAGCGCACACACACAGAGTACTTACAAGCAGACACGGCGTGTAGACAGAAAAGGGAGAGCGGACGCATTTTGGTGTAAAAAAGTAAAGATAAAGGTGAAGTTATAACACTGAAACACCCTCAGGAAGAGCTGCTTTAACACATGGCTAGCTAGCTAGCGGCTAACGTCCATCCGCAGTGTTTTAGCTACTTCTAAATCACTAATCCTGGTCTCCATGGCGACAAATAAAGAAAGTTTCTGACAAATAGCATTATCACTGGAGGAGGAGGACTATCTAAACATGCTTCACTACACACCATAGCTCACCGGCATCACAATGTAAACAAATGCCATGGGTGGATCTACACCTGACATCCACTGTAATGATACCAAGTACAAGAGCGTATTTAGTCGATACTACTATGATTACATCAATATGTTTAAGCATATAACAAAATATGTATTTATATTATGTTTATAAAGTCAGGAAATACATCCCTGGACACATGAGGACTTTGAATATGACCAATGTATGATCCTGTAACTACTTGGTATCAGATCCATGCCTAAATGTGTGGTATCATCCAAAACTGATGTCAAGTATCAAAGAAGAGAAGAATAAGTGAATATTACATTTGAACAGAAGTGTAGATAGAACATGTTCAAACAGAAAATAAGCAGATATTAACAGTAAATGAACAAGTGGATTAATAATCCATTTTTACAGTTTGTCCTTTATAATGTGTACAAAATAATAGGTGTATAAATGACACAATATGTTACTGCATACGACTAATTAGGAGTCTTTGTTTGTTTACTTACTACTAAAAGACAAGTTGTCTAGTATGTTCAACATTTTATTTAATGACAATAATAAACATATGTTTCATGTACACTAACATTTGTTGTTACAATAAAGACAATAATGACATTTTTTGTGGTGCCCTTTTTTCAGAAAAGTATGGAAATACATGTTGTTAGTGGTAGCAAAGTATTGGTATGGGGACGAGCCATCAAGGTGATGAACTTTACAGCATTGTGTGAACATTCCATAAGTCAATTCAGCGGCAATAAACGCAAAAATTTAAAAAAACATAACAAAAAGTGTAATGAGGTGAAATCTAACTAGAAAAAGTTGCAATGTTGACACAAAGCGGCCATGCAGGCTGTTTCTTTTTTCTTTTGTCTGTCTTTATTTTACTTTTGCCATTGCTAAAAAAAAATGAATTATTGACCTATTCAAGGCTCCAATTATTTCAAATATTTCACTTGAAAATGTTTTATGTGGAAAATTCTGCATATATTGTGCGGTTGCCGTATAAAAACATCAACGTTTTCTTTGACAAAAGAGCACAACAGAAACAAAATAGTAGTTCAAACTTAAAATGGAGAGATATATCTGAAGTTGAGCTCGTAACTTAAGTGTTGAAAGTTAAACAAAATACTGGATCACTTTATGAGTGGAGCACCTTTTGGATCCCAAATATATTTAATGGGATTTTATTTAACTTTTAACTGTGATTACTCAAAAATATTAAAATAATTAAAATGTAATGGTCCTGCATTATTGATCTTTTAGGGCTCTAATTACTAAATACTGCATATTTCACTTTTAATATAAAAAACAAGTTTGTCTTTGACAGAAAAGGCATGAAACCTTTTTTTTTCTTTTCTTATTACTTTATATCAACCTGAAATTGATATAGAGATTTACTGTCAGTGTTGAATAAATAAATAAAAATATAATTTTACTTATTTTTTGCATTTTAATAGCTGAGACCCTTTATGGTCCCCGGGAGCCCTAAAGGTAAAAAAACAAAACAAAGGAAAAATACCAAAAATATGAGTGTGTGGCCCTCGGTGGAAAAAGTTTGGACACCCCTGCACTCAGTGATCCAGCAGACGGACACAAACTCTGTTGAACCGGAAGTCAACTCACATACACCGGAAGTCAACTCGCATACACCGGAAGTCAACTCGCATAAACTGGAAGTCAACTCGCATACACCGGAAGTCAACTCACATAAACTGAAAGTGAGCTTCAATAAACCGGAAGTGAACTCGCATAAACTGGAAGTCAACTCACATACACCGGAAGTCAACTCACATAAACTGAAAGTGATCTCCAATAAACCGGAAGTGAACTCACATAAACCGGAAGTGAACTCACATACACCGGAAGTCAACTCACATAAACTGAAAGTGAGCTCCAATAAAACCTGGAAGTGAACTCACATAAAATGGAAGTCAACTCACAGACACCGGAAGTCAACTCACATAAACTGAAAGTGATCTCCAATAAACCGGAAGTGAACTCACATAAACCGGAAGTCAACTCACATACACCGGAAGGCAACTCACATACACCGGAAGTGAATTCGCATAAACCGGAAGTGAACCCACATAAACTGGAAGTCAATTCACATACACCGGAAGTCAACTCACATACACCGGAAGTGAACTCGCATAAACTGGAAGTCAACTCACATACACCGGAAGTCAACTCACATAAACTGAAAGTGAGCTCCAATAAACCGGAAGTGAACTCACAGAAACCGGAAGTGAACTCACATACACTGGAAGTCAACTCACATAAACTGAAAGTGAGCTCCAATAAAACCGGAAGTGAACTCACATAAAATGGAAGTCAACTCACAGACACCGGAAGTCAACTCACATAAACTGAAAGTGATCCCCAATAAACCGGAAGTAAACTCACATAAACCGGAAGTCAACTCACAGACACCGGAAGTCAACTCACATAAACTGAAAGTGATCGCCAATAAACCGGAAGTGAACTCACATAAACCAGGAGTCAACTCACAAAAACCGGAAGTCAACTCACATACACCGGAAGTCAACTCACATAAACTGAAAGTGATCTCTAATAAACCGGAAGTGAACTCAGATAAACCGGAAGTCAACTCACATACACCGGAAGTCAACTCACATAAACTGAAAGTGAGCTCCAATAAACCGGAAGTGAACTCACATAAAATGGAAGTCAAATCACAGACACCGGAAGTCAACTCACATAAACTGAAAGTGATCTCCAATAAACCAGAAGTAAACTCACATAAACTGGAAGTCAACTCACATAAACCGGAGGTCAACTCACATAAACTGAAAGTGATCTCCAATAAACCGGAAGTGAACTCACATAAACCGGAAGTCACCTCACATACACCGGAAGTCAACTCACATAAACTGAAAGTGACCTCACATGAACCGGCAGTGAGCTCTCATAAACCGGAAGTCGACTCACATAAACTGGAAGTGAAACAACCGATCCCCCTTTACAGTTGACAGTAAAAGGTAAACATATTTAAACACCAATAAAAAAAGAATATGTCTGTTTTGAAGCCAGAACAATATTTGATGTTTCCTCTGCCAAGAAAGTATATTGTCTATTTATTTTGGATATTAGAAAAATACAAGGTTTTAGTGTGTGTGTCAGTACTTTTTGAGCACATTTAACAATAGCACAATAATAATGATAATCGTTATCACTTTGGTCAACATGACTTTTTTTAGCCATTTTGTTTATAGTTTAGCGTGTGTGTATTTGAGGGTCAACCACCTCTTTAACACACACTGAACCTTTTTGATTGATGTTGCTTGTCATTCAAGTGCTCACACAGCATATTGTATTTGTATTATTGCTTTCTTTTATTTCACTTTTCACATTTCAATTACGATGTTAAAATAGCCGAGAAAGACAAGTGAATTGCATTTAAAATGGTGTACTTGCATTATTATTATTATTAATTATTATCATTACATCAGTGGTTCATTTGCTCTCTAAAAGAAATTGGCAATAATATTTTGATGAGAATCATTTGTAGGTCAAGCAAAAAGTGTCATCGTCCCGGCGGACTAATCCTACCTTTTCCAATTGTGCCCAACATTAGCAGGGATCACAACACCCACATGTCGTATCGGACTACATTATAAGGTAGGAACTAGGCTTGTCCCGACACCTAAATGTCTTGCCATACTTTTATAATTAAAGGGGACCACAAAAAAATGTCTTTATTGTAACAACAAATGTTAGTGTACATGAAACATGTTTATTATTGTCATTAAATAAAATGTTGAACATACTAGACAACTTGTCTTTTAGTAGTAAGTAAACAAACAAAGACTCCTAATTAGTCTATGCAGTAACATATTGTGTCATTTATACACCTATTATTTTCTACACATTATGAGGGACAAACTGTAAAAATGGATTATTAATCCACTTGTTCATTTACTGTTAATATCTGCTTATTTTCTCTTTGAACATGTTCTATCTACACTTCTGTTCAAATGTAATAATCACTTATTCTTCTCTTCTTTGATACTCGACATTAGTTTTGGATGATACCACACATTTAGGTATGGATGTGATACCAAGTAGTTACAGGATCATACATTGGTCATATTCAAAGCCCTCATGTGTCCAGGGACATATTTACTGACTATAAACATCATATGAATTGAAGATTTTGTGACAATAAAAAATATCGATGTAATCATAGTAGTATGGACTAGATACACTCTTGTACTTGGTATCCTTACAGTGGACGTCAGGTGTAGATCCACCCATGGCATTTGTTTACATTGTGACGGTGGTGAGCTATTGTATCCTCCTACGGTGTGTAGTGAAGCATGTTTAGCTATTCCTCGTCCTCCAGTGATAATGATACGTGTAAGAAACTTGCTTTGTCGCCATGTAGACCAGGATTAGTGATTTAGAAGTAGCTAAAACACTGTGGATGGACGTTAGCCGCTAGCTAGCTAGCCATGTCTTAAAGCATCTCTTCCTGAGGGTGTTTCAGTGTTATAACTTCACCTTTATAGTAGCGTTTTTGATGCATTAGTACTGCGATACTATACTAGTACCGGTATACCGAACAACCGTAGTAGGAACAAATGGAGAATGTTGAATCTATGTTTAAAGTTAGTGAGTGACATGAAGAGTTGGCAATACAAAGGTGAACATTCCAGAGTAAAGAATATCAATAAACAGCCAGCATGCAGCTTTGTTACTAGAGGCAACATTGAAACTGTTTCTCATTACACTTCACCTATTGTATTTTTTACAACTTGTCGCGGGCCGTTAAAGGCCTACTGAAAGCCACTACTAGCGACCACGCAGTCTGATAGTTTATACATCAATGATGAAATCTTAACATTGCAACACATGCCAATACGGCCGGGTTAACTTATAAAGTGACATTTTAAAACTTCCCGGGAAATATCCGGCTGAAACGTCGCGGTATGATGACGTATGCGCGTGACGAAGTCAGAGTAACGGAAGTTATGGTACCCCGTAGAATCCTATACAAAAAGCTCTGTTTTCATTTCATAATTCCACAGTATTCTGGACATCTTTTGCAATTTGTTTAATGAACAATGAAGGCTGCAAAGAAGACAGTTGTAGGTGGGATCAGTGTATTAGCAGCGGACTACAGCAACACAACCAGGAGGACTTTGTTGGAGCGCTAGCCGCGCTAGCCAGCGACCTCACCTTGACTTCCTACGTCTCCGGGCCGCCAAACGCATCGGGTGAAGTCCTTCGTCCTTCTGCCGATCGCTGGAACGCAGGTGAGCACGGGTGTTGATGAGCAGATGAGGGCTGGCTGGCGTAGGTGGAGAGCTAATGTTTTTAGCATAGCTCTGTGAGGTCCCGTTGCTAAGTTAGCTTCAATGGCGTCGTTAGCACAGCATTGTTAACCTTCGCCAGCCTGGAAAGCATTAACCGTGTATTTACATGTCCACGGTTTAATAGTATTGTTGATTTTCTATCTATCCTTCCGTCTATCCTTTATTTTTTTGTTTCTATATGCAGTTAAAGCAAGATGCTATCACGTTAGCTCGTAGCTAAAGCATTTCGCCGATGTATTGTCGTGGAGATAAAAGTCACTGAATGTCCATTTCGCGTTCTCGACTCTCATTTTCAAGAGGATATAGTATCCCAGGTGGTTTAAAATACAAATCCGTGATCCACAATAGAAAAAGGAGAGTGTGGAATCCAATGAGCCAGCTTGTACCTAAGTTACGGTCAGAGCGAAAAAAGATACGTCCATCGCTGCCTCTCAAGTCCTTCACTGTAACGTTCCTCATCCACGAATCTTTCATCCTCGCTCAAATTAATGGGGTAATCATCACTTTCTCGGTCCGAATCTCTCTCGCTCCATTGTAAACAACGGGGAATTGTGAGGAATACTAGCTCCTGTGACGTCACGCTACTTCCGCTACAGGCAAGGCTTTTTTTTTATCAGCGAGCAAAAGTTGCGAACTTTATCGTCGATTTTCTCTACTAAATCCTTTCAGCAAAAATATGGCAATATCGCGAAATGATCAAGTATGACACATAGAATGGATCTGCTATTCCCGTTTAAATTTTAAAAAATCATTTCAGTAGGCCTTTAAAACATTAGCTGCGGGCCGCAAATGGCCCCAGAGCCAGACTTTGGACACCAATGATATAGAAGATCTCCAACGCTTGTTTTGTCTTCTATCCTCACTCACGTTATCTTCCTCTACCATTGAACTATCAGCACTGCCTCCACAATTAGCCACACACACACACACACACACACACACACACACACACACACACACACACACACACACACACACACACACACACACACACACACACACACACACACACACACACACACACACACACACACACACACACACACACACACACACACACACACACACCGGGTGACACCCAAGGGCCCTGTGCAAACCAAACAGCATAATTAGACATGCCCTAAACAAAGCACATACTCTGTAATTACTGTGTAATGTCACATAGCACAGGGGACTAAACAAAAGCCATTTTCTCCTGGATCAATCCAGTCGCACACACACACACACACACACATTCTTGTATGTGTTACCTTCTTGAGAACTCCGAAAAGAAGTGTATTTACAACATTAATTATATATACATACTATGCAAATACCAAAAAAAGGCTCGTTGTGAAAAATGAGTTGGAATTTCACAAGAAAAAGGTCACAATTTCACAAGAAAACCTTCAAATTTTGGCAGTGTTTATAATAAAAGTCCTCGTTTTACTCGACGCGAGTCAAAATGTTACAAGAAAAACCGAGCATTTGTGCAATATTATGACAAAAGTCGGAATTTGACTCAATAAAAGTCGTCATTTCACAAGAAAAAGCTTAACATTTTGGCAATTGTATGAAAAGAGTCGTAAATGTACGCGACAAAAGTCACAATTTCACAAGAAAACCTTCAAATTTTGGCAGTGTTATAATAAAAGTCCTCGTTTTACTCGACGCGAGTCAAAATGTTACAAGAAAAACTGAGCATTTGTGCAATATTATGACAAAAGTCGGAATTTGACTCAATAAAAGTCATCATTTCACAAGAAAAAGCTTAACATTTTGGCAATTGTATGAAAAGAGTCGTAAATGTACGCGACAAAGGTCACAATTTCACAAGAAAACCTTCAAATTTTGGCAGTGTTTATAATAAAAGTCCTCGTTTTACTCGACGCGAGTCAAAATGTTACAAGAAAAACTGAGCATTTGTGCAATATTATGACAAAAGTCGGAATTTGACTCAATAAAAGTCGTCATTTCACAAGAAAAAGCTTAACATTTTGGCAATTGTATGAAGAGTCGTAAATGTACGCGACAAAAGTCACAATTTCACAAGAAAACCTTCAAATTTTGGCAGTGTTTATAATAAAAGTCCTCGTTTTACTCGACGCGAGTCAAAATGTTACAAGAAAAACTGAGCATTTGTGCAATATTATGACAAAAGTCGGAATTTGACTCAATAAAAGTCGTCATTTCACAAGAAAAAGCTTAACATTTTGGCAATTGTATGAAAAGAGTCGTAAATGTACGCGACAAAAGTCACAATTTTACAAGAAAACCTTCAAATTTTGGCAGTGTTTATAATAAAAGTCCTCGTTTTACTCGACGCGAGTCAAAATGTTACAAGAAAAACTGAGCATTTGTGCAATATTATGACAAAAGTCGGAATTTGACTCAATAAAAGTCGTCATTTCACAAGAAAAAGCTTAACATTTTGGCAATTGTATGAAAAAAGTCGTAAATGTACGCGACAAAAGTCACAATTTCACAAGAAAACCTTCAAATTTTGGCAGTGTTTATAATAAAAGTCCTCGTTTTACTCGACGCGAGTCAAAATGTTACAAGAAAAACTGAGCATTTGTGCAATATTATGACAAAAGTCGGAATTTGACTCGATAAAAGTCGTCATTTCACAAGAAAAAGCTTAACATTTTGGCAATTGTATGAAAAGAGTCGTAAATGTACGCGACAAAAGTCACAATTTCACAAGAAAACCTTCAAATTTTGGCAGTGTTATAATAAAAGTCCTCGTTTTACTCGACGCGAGTCAAAATGTTACAAGAAAAACTGAGCATTTGTGCAATATTATGACAAAAGTCGTAATTTGACTCAATAAAAGTAATCATTTCACAAGAAAAAGCTTAACATTTTGGCAATTGTATGAAAAGAGTCGTAAATGTACGCGACAAAAGTCACAATTTCACAAGAAAACCTTCAAATTTTGGCAGTGTTTATAATAAAAGTCCTCGTTTTACTCGACGCGAGTCAAAATGTTACAAGAAAAACCGAGCATTTGTGCAATATTATGACAAAAGTCGGAATTTGACTCAATAAAAGTCGGAATTTCACAAGAAAAAGCTTAACATTTTGGCAATTGTATGAAAAGAGTCGTAAATGTACGCGACAAAAGTCACAATTTCACAAGAAAACCTTCAAATTTTGGCAGTGTTTATAATAAAAGTCCTCGTTTTACTCGACGCGAGTCAAAATGTTACAAGAAAAACTGAGCATTTGTGCAATATTATGACAAAAGTCGGAATTTGACTCAATAAAAGTCGTCATTTCACAAGAAAAAGCTTAACATTTTGGCAATTGTATGAAAAGAGTCGTAAATGTACGCGACAAAAGTCACAATTTCACAAGAAAACCTTCAAATTTTGGCAGTTATAATAAAAGTCCTCGTTTTACTCGACGCGAGTCAAAATGTTACAAGAAAAACTGAGCATTTGTGCAATATTATGACAAAAGTCGGAATTTGACTCAATAAAAGTCGTCATTTCACAAGAAAAAGCTTAACATTTTGGCAATTGTATGAAAAGAGTCGTAAATGTACGCGACAAAAGTCACAATTTCACAAGAAAACCTTCAAATTTTGGCAGTGTTTATAATAAAAGTCCTCGTTTTACTCGACGCGAGTCAAAATGTTACAAGAAAAACTGAGCATTTGTGCAATATTATGACAAAAGTCGGAATTTGACTCAATAAAAGTCGTCATTTCACAAGAAAAAGCTGAACATTTTGGCAATTGTATGAAAAGAGTCGTAAATGTACGCGACAATAGTCACAATTTCACAAGAAAACTTTCAAATTTTGGCAGTGTTTATAATAAAAGTCCTCGTTTTACTCGACGCGAGTCAAAATGTTACAAGAAAAACTGAGCATTTGTGCAATATTATGACAAAAGTCGGAATTTGACTCAATAAAAGTCGTCATTTCACAAGAAAAAGCTTAACATTTTGGCAATTGTATGAAAAGAGTCGTAAATGTACGCGACAAAAGTCACAATTTCACAAGAAAACCTTCAAATTTTGGCAGTGTTTATTATAAATGTCCTCGTTTTACTCGACGCGAGTCAAAATGTTACAAGAAAAACTGAGCATTTGTGCAATATTATGACAAAAGTCGGAATTTGACTCAATAAAAGTCGTCATTTCACAAGAAAAAGCTTAACATTTTGGCAATTGTATGAAAAGAGTGGTAAATGTACGCGACAAAAATCACAATTTCACAAGAAAACCTTCAAATTTTGGCAGTGTTATAATAAAAGTCCTCGTTTTACTCGACACGAGTCAAAATGTTACAAGAAAAACCGAGCATTTGTGCAATATTATGACAAAAGTCGGAATTTGACTCAATAAAAGTCGTCATTTCACAAGAAAAAGCTTAACATTTTGGCAATTGTATGAAAAGAGTCGTAAATGTACGCGACAAAAGTCACAATTTCACAAGAAAACCTTCAAATTTTGGCAGTGTTTATAATAAAAGTCCTCGTTTTACTCGACGCGAGTCAAAATGTTACAAGAAAAACTGAGCATTTGTGCAATATTATGACAAAAGTCGGAATTTGACTCAATAAAAGTCGTCATTTCACAAGAAAAAGCTTAACATTTTGGCAATTGTATGAAAAGAGTCGTAAATGTACGCGACAAAAGTCACAATTTCACAAGAAAACCTTCAAATTTTGGCAGTGTTTATAATAAAAGTCCTCGTTTTACTCGACGCGAGTCAAAATGTTACAAGAAAAACTGAGCATTTGTGCAATATTATGACAAAAGTCGGAATTTGACTCGATAAAAGTCGTCATTTCACAAGAAAAAGCTTAACATTTTGGCAATTGTATGAAAAGAGTCGTAAATGTACGCGACAAAAGTCACAATTTCACAATAAAACCTTCAAATTTTGGCAGTGTTTATAATAAAAGTCCTCGTTTTACTCGACGCGAGTCAAAATGTTACAAGAAAAACTGAGCATTTGTGCAATATTATGACAAAAGTCGGAATTTGACTCGATAAAAGTCGTCATTTCACAAGAAAAAGCTTAACATTTTGGCAATTGTATGAAAAGAGTCGTAAATGTACGCGACAAAAGTCACAATTTCACAAGAAAACCTTCAAATTTTGGCAGTGTTTATAATAAAAGTCCTCGTTTTACTCGACGCGAGTCAAAATGTTACAAGAAAAACTGAGCATTTGTGCAATATTATGACAAAAGTCGGAATTTGACTCAATAAAAGTCGTCATTTCACAAGAAAAAGCTTAACATTTTGGCAATTGT
>NC_084742.1:68037028-68067028 GCF_033978785.1 Entelurus aequoreus
GCGGACCGATTGGTACCGGGCCGCACAAGAATTAAAATTTTAAAAAAAATAAATAAAATTTTTTTTTTTTTAAATGAAATCAACATAAAAATATATATCAATATAGATCAATACAGCCTGCAGGGATACAGTCCGTAAGCACACATGATTGTATTTATTTATGTAAAAAAAAAATAGAATAGAATATAATAGAACCCAGATCTCATCTGCTACCACTCAAACAAACCTTAACCTCAGGAAAAGTTGATCAGTTAGGTGAAATAAGTCTAAAGGGGATCTGCAATTTTTCCACAAAAACACCTATGTTTATCCATTCTAACTCGTAAAAAATGGCAAGTAGGAGGTGGCTAACATAATGGGAGTGCACTAACACGCAACAATACTCCGTTTACATCTCGTGACCTGAATATTAACCGTGTATTAGCGATATTCTTACTATAATTACCTACTCAGTGGCCTAGTGCAGTGGACCGATTGGTACCGGGTCGCACAAGAATTAAAAAAAAAAAAAAAAATTTTTTAATTTTTTTTTTAATGAAATCAACATAAAAAAAACAATATATACATTATATATCAATATAGATTAATACAGCCTGCAGGGATACAGTCCGTAAGCACACATGATTGTATTTATTTATGTAAAAAAAAAAATAAAAAAAAAAATCTTTTTTTTTTTAAAAAATACACCCCCCCCACCGGTCCGTGGGACAAATTTTCAAGCGTTGACCGGTCCGCAGCTACAAAAAGGTTGGGGACCACTGGCCTAGTGGTTAGAGGGTCCGCCCTGAGATGGGTAGGTTGTGAGTTCAAACCCCGGTCGAGTCATACCAAAGACTATAAAAATGAGAGCCATTACCTCCCTGCTTGGCACTCAGTACCAAGGGTTGGAATTGGGGGTTAAATCGCCAAAAAATGATTCACGAGCGCGGCCACCGCTGCTGCTCACTACTCCCTCACCTCCCAGGGGGTGATCAAGGGTGATGGCTCAAATGCAGAGAATCATATTGCCACACCTAGTGTGTGTGCGTGTGACTTATCATGGGTACTTGAACTTTATATTGACTTGATGAGCTGCTGCATGGCCTCGGAGTGGGTGAAAGTTAATTGTAGATGATAAATCGTGTCTCTCACCTGGATAGTGGAAGGTTGTGGACATACACATAGAAGTTGGTCAACTTTCACATCCAACTTCGACCCGGAGACGGTGAGAAAGACACAAAAAGACGCTTGTTTGAGGCACTTTTTTCGTTCGTAGTTTGTATTTCTTGTTTAGCATTTAGCATTAGCGCTACATGCCATGCTGGATCCGTTAAGCCCACCAGCTTCTAAAAACTTGTAGATCTTCCTCTTTATGTTCAGGCTCAAAAACAGACATTTCCGGACCATCATTTGTCCCAAAGTGGCGTTTGTTGTCTTTCATGAAGCCTGCCATGATTAGTAGTGTTGTTGTTGAAGGGAAACGCGAACGTTGTGAAGGTTAAAATGAGCAAAATAAGTCAATTAACATGTTATTATGAATGTTATTAAACATATATAAACGTCGTTCCCCTAGGGAAATCTGGGTAAAACACAACACACTGATGAAGCTTAAAGGCCTACTGAAATGAAATTGTTTTATTTAAACGGGGATAGCAGATCTATTCTGTGTGTCATACTTGATCATTTCGCGATATTGCCATATTTTTGCTGAAAGGATTTAGTATAGAACAGGGGTCACCAACCTTTTTGAAACCAAGAGCTACTTTTTGGGTAGTGATTAATGCGAAGGGCTACCAGTTTGATACACACTTCAATAAATTGCCAGAAATAGCCAATATGCTCAATTTACCTTTAACTCTATGTTATTATTAATAATTAATGATATTTACACTTAATTGAACGGTTTAAAAGAGGAGAAAACACGAAAAAAATGACATTTAAATTTTGAAACATAGTTTATCTTCAATTTCGACTCTTTAAAATTCAAAATTCAACTGAAAAAAAGAAGAGAAAAACTAGCTAATTCGAATCTTTTTGAAAAAATTAAAAAAAGAATTTATGGAACATCATTAGTCATTTTTCCTGATTAAAATTAATTTTAGAATTTTGATGACATGTTTTAAATAGGTTAAAATCCAATCTGCACTTTTTTTTTAGAATATATAACAAATTGGACCAAGCTATATTTCTAACAAAGACAAATCATTATTTCTTCTAGATTTTCCAGAACAAAAATTTTAAAAGAAATTCAGAAGACTTTGAAATAAGATTTACATTTGATTCTACAGATTTTCTAGATTTGCCAGAATAATTTTTTTGAATTTTAATCATAATAAGTTTGAAGAAATATTTCACAAATATTCTTCGTCGAAAAAACAGAAGCTAAAATGAAGAATTAAATTAAAATGTATTTATTATTCTTTACAATAAAAAAAAAAAAATTTACTTGAACATTGATTTAAATTGTCAGGAAAGAAGAGGAAGGAATTTAAAAGGTAAAAAGGTATATGTGTTTAAAAATCCTAAAATCATTTTTAAGGTTGTATTTTTTCTCTAAAATTGTCTTTCTGAAAGTTATAAGAAGCAAAGTAAAAAAATTAATGAATTTATTTAAACAAGTGAAGACCAAGTCTTTAAAATATTTTCTTGGATTTTCAAATTCTATTTGAGTTTTGTCTCTCTAAGAATTAAAAATGTTGAGCAAAGCGAGACCAGCTTGCTAGTAAATAAATAAAATGTAAAAAATAGAGTCAGCTCACTGGTAAGTGCTGCTATTTGAGCTATTTTTAGAACAGGCCGGCGGGCTACTCATCTGGTCCTTACGGGCGACCTGGTGCCCGCGGGCACCACGTTGGTGACCCCTGATCTACATCTACATCATGATTTGTCTGAGTGGCTGCACAGGCCAAAAAAAAAAGTTTACTACATTACAGTGTGTATTTTATCAATCAATCAATCAATCAATGTTTATTTATATAGCCCTACATCACGAGTGTCTCAAAGGGCTGCACAAGCCACAACCACATCCTCAGTTCAGATCCCACATACTGTATATATTAAACACTGATGGAGTACTTTCTAGGCAAAATAGAGCGACTTCTAATGGCCTCATTTTTAGCTGACTTTTGCTAACATTTATTCACGGTTTAGAATGCAAAAAAAACCCAGAAAAATGTGTTCTTGCACCACATAATGATTGTGAATGAAAGGCAATATCCCCAATAAAAAAGTGCAGTTGTGTGTTGGGTCAGAATAAAGGTGAATTGAGGAGGTGAAAGGAGGCTATCACCCTGGTGACGTGTCGGCTGTCACAGACACTCGCACCTCAAGTCTTCCCATGCATGCATTATATATAAAAAGGTCCACCTGAGCAAATTGTGAGTGACAGATATTGAGGAAGGTATTGATCCCTCCACTGAGGCCGGGAGAGAGGAGGCCAGAGTATGGCTGAGTAAATAAGCTGCCATGAAGTGACGCGACATCTCTGCCGCGTAGGCTGTGACCGGGGGAAGAAAATATCAACTAGTGATAAAACACAACAACGGGTGTTGTTGATACTGTAAGGTTGATGGGAGTGCTTCTCAATTATTGTCCGTTACACACTCCCTGAGGAAAAAGACAATATTTTGTCCCCCAACCCACCACTCTCCACTGCAATAGCACCATAAGTCTATACAATTGTTATAAGTACACCTCTGCATAACATTGTATCCGTAATTTAAAAAAGGTAGAAATATCACTTTACAACAAAGAATAACTATGAACATTTGTTTTAGTCTGTATTTAAAGATTTAGAGGGGAACTTCACTCTTTTTGGAATGTTGCCTATCATTATCACAATCATTGTGAGAGACAAGAAGACAAAATATTTATTTTTTTGCATTCTAACATGTACAAATCGTCTGGTTCTAGGTGGCTAGCAACGCAGCTAATGTTAGCAATCAATTCTACCTCTAAATCCCTTTAAAATGTATTGAAAAAGCATCAACAGTACTTCTGTAACCTGTATAATAACAAAATGTACAACTTTGTTATTGTAAGAGTGAACACTGAGGAACTATTTTTCTAGCGTGCTAACACATTGTTGTGCTACAGTATTAGCTGTAAAAGCTAACTACGGAAAGAGATAAGCTAGCTTCTATATTAGCACGAAACGTGTTTGAGTTTATAATACACAACACTGTGATAGGACACCAATCTGTACTGAGTGAAAAACATGAACAATCATATTACAGTACCTGTAAAGTATTATTTCATGTTTGGTTTGTACACAGCGAGTGTATGTAGTGTAGTTGTACTAGCACACATGACGATCTGCTTGCATTATGAGCAATAGAAAGTGTGAGTCACTCCATGGAAAGTTGTCTGTCTGGTCCAGCTAGCCAGGGAATTTTTTTCCAATTTATTTGGGTAAGCACTCCATTTATGTCAAAATAGCTTGGCTCCAAATTCCACATTTACAGCTTTGTGTAAATGTTCAACATTCACACACAAATATTCTACACCAAAACATCTATTTATTATTATTATCATTGTGTGAACGTCCAACATTCCCACATTAATATTCTACACCGAAACATAATTTATTATTATTATTATTAATGTGTGAATGTCCAAAATTCACTACATTTGTGTTGAAATCGCTTGGCTCCAAATTCCACATTTACAGCTTTCTGTGAATGTCCAACATTCACACATTAATATTCTACACCAAAACATATTCTATTTATTATTATTGTGTGAATGTCTAACATTCAAACATTAAGGTTATACACCAAAAAATGCATCTATTCATTATTATTATTATTATTATTGTGTGACCAACAACATGTCCAACATTCACACAAAATTATAGACCAAAACATCATCTATTTATTATTATTATTAGTATTATAATCATTGTTATTATCACACAATAATATTCTACACCAGAACATCATCTATTTATTGTTATTATTCATATTATTCATGTGTGAATGTCCAACATTCACACATCTTCACACCAAAAAAATCATCTATTTATTATTATTATTATTGTTTGAATGTCCAACATTCACCCACGATTCTACACCAAAACACCATCTATTTATTATTATTACTTTATTATCACACATTAATATTCTAAACCAAAACATAATATATTTATTATTAGTAGTAGTAGTATTAATGTGTGAATGTCCAACATTCACACATTAAGGTTTTACACCAAAATAAATCATCTATTTATTATTATTATTAATGTGTGAATGTTGGACATTCACACATTAATAATAATAATAAAAAAACATTTTTTTTGGTGTAAAACCTTAATGTGTGAATGTCCAACATTCACACATTAAGATTCTACACCAAAACATAATCTATTTATTATTATTATTATTATTATTATTATTATTAATGTGTGAATGTTGGACATTCACACATTAATAATAATAATAAAAAGATGATTTTTTTGGGTGTAGAACCTTAATGTGTGAATGTCCAACATTCACACATTACGAATCTACACCAAAACATCATCTATTCATTATTATTATTAATGTGTGAATGTTGGACATTCACACATTAATAATAATAATAAATATATATATATATTTTTGGTGTAGAACCTTAATGTGTGAATGTCCAACATTCACACATTAAGATTCTACACCAAAACATACTCTATTTATTATTATTATTATTATTAATGTGTGAATGTTGGACATTCACACATTAATAATAATAATAAATAGATGATTTTTTTGGGTGTAGAACCTTAATGTGTGAATGTCCAACATTCACACATTACGAATCTACACCAAAACATCATCTATTCATTATTATTATTATTATTATTATCACACATTAATATTCTACACCAAAACATAATATATGTATTATTATTATTATTATGATTATTATTATTATTAGTCCAACATTCACACATTAAGATTCTACACCAAAACATAATTTATTATTATTAATGTGTGAATGTTGGACATTCACACATTAATAATAATAATAAATATATATATTTTTTTGGTGTAGAACCTTATTGTGTGTCCAACATTCACACATTATGAATCTCCACCAAAACATCATCTATTCATGGTTATTATTATTATTATTATTATTATGACACATTAATATCCTACACCAAAACATTATATATTATTATTATTATTATTATGATTATTATTATTATTAATGTGTGAATGTCCAATATTCACACATTAAGTTTCTACACCAAAACATCATCTATTTATTATTATTATTATTAATGTGTGAATGCTGGACATTCACACATTAATAATAATAATAAATAGATGATTTTTTTGGTGTAGAATCTTAATGTGTGAATGTCCAACATTCACATATTAAGATTCTACACCAAAACATCATCTATTTTCTACAATAGCTGATGTAATGTAAACAAACGGGGGGATCTATACAAACAACTGTAACGATACCAAGTACAAGAGCCGTATATAGTCGGTCCTACAATCGATATGTTTTATTATTAGCACAAAATCGTGCAGAGCAGTCTAGGAGTGACTATCAGCGAGGTGCACAGAGTGGGGGGGCGGGGTTTACACTTTCAATTCTGCCCGGTGACGCAAGATTCAAGTAATCCAGCTTTAATGCGCCTTTTGTATGAAAATAGACCCGCTCATCGACAGTGCGCCTAATAATCTGCTGCGCCCTATGGTACGAAAATATGAAGAATAGTTTGTTGGCATTAAATGGGAATAGGGCCAGCCGTTTAGCTCGTGCTGGAAACTAACTCAAAGGTAAACGTTCTGAGCTTCTCTGGGGGCGCACATAGAGTGATGGGTGCGAGGGAGTCCCTAAAAAAAGGCTGATTTGAACATTTGATGTTGCAAAATGTGTCGCTAGTGAAGCGGAATTGGTGGCTGTTTGACTTCTGGCATGAACCAGCGAGTGGAGTGATGTGTGTGTTGCAGCGTGGGTGGAGGGCAGGGTGAGGATATTGTTATTTTTCAGAGGACATGATGTGTCACACATTGCAATTACGCACACACACACGCACACACACACACACACACACACACACACACACACACACACACACACACACACACACACACACGCCGCGTGTCACTGCGCATTAGCGTTAGCTTTCTGCAGGCGCAGCGTCCAGACAATGACAGGCAGGCAGGAGCCGGGACATAATGAGAGCGAGCAGGAGGCCGTGCTGGCGCTCACGCGCACGTGCACACGCGTGTGCACACTGAGGGCAGTCGCTCACGCGCACGTGCACACGCACGTGCACACTGAGGGCAGTCGCTCCCGTAGCCTCTCAATTACCCAGCAGGCTTTTAGTGCCACTACAGCAAATTACCCTGGGCCCTGTCTCACTTAGAGACCTGTGACTGGCTGTGTGTGTGCGTGTGTGTGTGTGTGTGTGTTTGTGTGTGTGTGTGTGTGTGTGTGTGTGTTTGTGTGTATGTGTGTGTGTGTTTGTGTGTGTGTGTTTGTGTGTGTGTGTGTGTGTGTGTTTGTGTGTGTGTGTTTGTGTGTGTGTATGTGTGTGTGTGTTTGTGTGTGTGTGTGTGTTTGTGTGTGTGTGTGTGTGTGTGTGTGTGTGTGTGTGTGTGTGTGTGTGGTGCTAAAGCGTGCGGCTCAGAAACAGTGGCTGGAGACCATCAGGGGCTCATGAAAAGCTCATAAAAGTCTTTGAATACAACTAAATACCTCACACACACACACGCACACACGCAGTCACACACATGCACACACACAGACACACACACACACACACACTGACACACACACACATGTGCACACACACAGACACACACACACACTGACACACCCACACACATGCAGACACACACACACAGACAGACAGACACACACACACACACACACTGACACACACACATGTGCACACACACAGACACACACACACACAGACACACACTGACACACCCACACACATGCAGACACACACACACACACAGACACACACACACACACACACTGACACACACACACATGTGCACACACACAGACACACACTGACATACCCACACACACACACACACACACACGGACACACACACACAGACACACACTGACATACCCACACACACGCAGACACACACACACACACACACAGACACACACACACTGACACACACACACATGTGCACACACACAGACACACACACACACACAGACACACACTGACACACCCACACACACACAGACACACACACACACAGACACACACTGACACACCCACACACACGCAGACACACACACACACAGACAGACACACACACACACAGACAGACACACACACACACACAGACAGACACACACGTGCACACACAAACACAGACACACACACACACACACACACAGACAGACACACACACAGACAGACACACACACACACACACACACACACACACACACACACACACAGACAGACAGACCCACACACACGCAGACACACACAGACAGACACACACACACACACACACAGACAGATCACACTCACACAGACAGACACACACACAGACAGACACACACACACAGACACAAAGACAAGCCGTAGTTTTACTTTTGTAGCTATATGTAGAAAAGGCGCCGCTGAAGTGGCAGATGGTTGAAAGTGTTTGTCCTACAAGAATATTCTTCTTTGCACATTATTTTGTGTGGATATTTCCCCAAAGTCTCCATCCTGTCCGTCTGTTCTTATGCAAATGTGCATTAGCAGTAATATGTCATCAGCACCTATGGCCTGTGACAGACTGAGTGCAGGCCAACGGCGAGGAGGATCAAAAGCGAGGCTGATGGCCGAGGGCTGATGGAGGAGGGCTGATGGAGGAGGGCTGATGGGCCCCTCTGTGCTGAGATGGAACATGGCGGCTGCAAACTTGAAAAGACTTCCTGCCATTAGCCGAGTTCCCTGGGAGCCTCACAAGATGTTAGGAAGGAGACACCTCCACCTGGGCCACATTACACCACCCCCCTCACAAGATGTTAGGAAGGAGACACCTCCACCTGGGCCACATTACACCACCCCCCTCACAAGATGTTAGGAAGGAGACACCTCCACCTGGGCCACATTACACCACCCCCCTCACAAGATGTTAGGAAGGAGACACCTCCACCTGGGCCACATTACACCACCCCCCTCAGAAGATGTTAGGAAGGAGACACCTCCACCTGGGCTGCATTACACCACCCCCCCTCAGAAGATGTTAGGAAGGAGACACCTCCACCTGGGCCGCATAACACCACCCCCCCTCAGAAGATGTTAGGAAGGAGACACCTCCACCTGGGCCGCATAACACCACCCCCCCTCAGAAGATGTTAGGAAGGAGACACCTCCACCTGGGCTGCATTACACCACCCCCCCTCAGAAGATGTTAGGAAGGAGACACCTCCACCTGGGCTGCATTACACCACCCCCCCTCAGAAGATGTTAGGAAGGAGACACCTCCACCTGGGCTGCATTACACCACCCCCCCCTCAGAAGATGTTAGGAAGGAGACACCTCCACCTGGGCTGCATTACACCACCCCCCCTCAGAAGATGTTAGGAAGGAGACACCTCCACCTGGGCCGCATAACCCCACCCCCCCTCAGAAGATGTTAGGAAGGAGACACCTCCACCTGGGCCGCATTACACCACCCCCCCTCAGAAGATGTTAGGAAGGAGACACCTCCACCTGGGCCGCATTACACCACCCCCCCTCAGAAGATGTTAGGAAGGAGACACCTCCACCTGGGCCGCATTACACCACCACCCCTCAGAAGATGTTAGGAAGGAGACACCTCCACCTGGGCCGCATTACACCACCACCCCTCAGAAGATGTTAGGAAGGAGACACCTCCACCTGGGCCGCATTACACCACCCCCCCTCAGAAGATGTTAGGAAGGAGACACCTCCACCTGGGCCGCATAACCCCACCCCCCCTCAGAAGATGTTAGGAAGGAGACACCTCCACCTGGGCTGCATTACACCACCCCCCCTCAGAAGATGTTAGGAAGGAGACACCTCCACCTGGGCCGCATAACCCCACCCCCCCTCAGAAGATGTTAGGAAGGAGACACCTCCACCTGGGCCGCTTTACACCACCCCCCCTCAGAAGATGTTAGGAAGGAGACACCTCCACCTGGGCCGCATTACACCACCCCCCCTCAGAAGATGTTAGGAAGGAGAGACCTCCACCTGGGCCGCATTACACCACCACCCCTCAGAAGATGTTAGGAAGGAGACACCTCCACCTGGGCCGCATTACACCACCACCCCTCAGAAGATGTTAGGAAGGAGACACCTCCACCTGGGCCGCATTACACCACCCCCCTCAGAAGATGTTAGGAAGGAGACACCTCCACCTGGGCCGCATTACACCACCCCCCTCAGAAGATGTTAGGAAGGAGACACCTCCACCTGGGCCGCATTACACCACCCCCCTCAGAAGATGTTAGGAAGGAGACACCTCCACCTGGGCCGCATTACACCACCCCCCTCACAAGATGTTAGGAAGGAGACACCTCCACCTGGGCCGCATTACACCACCCCCTTCAGAAGATGTTAGGAAGGAGACACCTCCACCTGGGCCGCATTACACCACCCCCCCTCAGAAGATGTTAGGAAGGAGACACCTCCACCTGGGCCGCATTACACCACCCCCCCTCAGAAGATGTTAGGAAGGAGACACCTCCATCTGGGCCGCATTACACCACCCCCCCTCAGAAGATGTTAGGAAGGAGACACCTCCACTTGGGCCACGTTACACCACCCCCCTCAGAAGATGTTAGGAAGGAGACACCTCCATTTGGGCCACATTACACCACCCCCCCCTCAGAAGATGTTAGGAAGGAGACACCTCCATTTGGGCCACATTACACCACCCCCCCTCAGAAGATGTTAGGAAGGAGACACCTCCATTTGGGCCACATTACACCACCCCCCCTCAGAAGATGTTAGGAAGGAGACACCTCCATTTGGGCCACATTACACCACCCCCCCTCAGAAGATGTTAGGAAGGAGACACCTCCACCTGGGCCACATTACACCACCCCCCTCAGAAGATGTTAGGAAGGAGACACCTCCACCTGGGCCGCATTACACCACCCCCCTCAGAAGATGTTAGGAAGGAGACACCTCCACCTGGGCCGCATAACACCACCCCCCCTCAGAAGATGTTAGGAAGGAGACACCTCCACCTGGGCTGCATTACACCACCCCCCCTCAGAAGATGTTAGGAAGGAGACACCTCCACCTGGGCTGCATTACACCACCCCCCCTCAGAAGATGTTAGGAAGGAGACACCTCCACCTGGGCCGCATAACCCCACCCCCCCTCAGAAGATGTTAGGAAGGAGACACCTCCACCTGGGCCGCATTACACCACCCCCCCTCAGAAGATGTTAGGAAGGAGACACCTCCACCTGGGCCGCATTACACCACCCCCCCTCAGAAGATGTTAGGAAGGAGACACCTCCACCTGGGCCGCATTACACCACCACCCCTCAGAAGATGTTAGGAAGGAGACACCTCCACCTGGGCCGAATTACACCACCCCCCTCAGAAGATGTTAGGAAGGAGACACCTCCACCTGGGCCGCATTACACCACCCCCCTCAGAAGATGTTAGGAAGGAGACACCTCCACCTGGGCCGCATTACACCACCCCCCTCAGAAGATGTTAGGAAGGAGACACCTCCACCTGGGCCGCATTACACCACCCCCCTCACAAGATGTTAGGAAGGAGACACCTCCACCTGGGCCGCATTACACCACCCCCTTCAGAAGATGTTAGGAAGGAGACACCTCCACCTGGGCCGCATTACACCACCCCCCCTCAGAAGATGTTAGGAAGGAGACACCTCCACCTGGGCCGCATTACACCACCCCCCCTCAGAAGATGTTAGGAAGGAGACACCTCCATCTGGGCCGCATTACACCACCCCCCCTCAGAAGATGTTAGGAAGGAGACACCTCCACTTGGGCCACGTTACACCACCCCCCTCAGAAGATGTTAGGAAGGAGACACCTCCATTTGGGCCACATTACACCACCCCCCCTCAGAAGATGTTAGGAAGGAGACACCTCCATTTGGGCCACATTACACCACCCCCCCTCAGAAGATGTTAGGAAGGAGACACCTCCATTTGGGCCACATTACACCACCCCCCCTCAGAAGATGTTAGGAAGGAGACACCTCCATTTGGGCCACATTACACCACCCCCCCTCAGAAGATGTTAGGAAGGAGACACCTCCATTTGGGCCACATTACACCACCCCCCCTCACAAGATGTTAGGAAGGAGACACCTCCATTTGGGCCACATTACACCACCCCCCCTCAGAAGATGTTAGGAAGGAGACACCTCCATTTGGGCCACATTACACCACCCCCCCTCAGAAGATGTTAGGAAGGAGACACCTCCATTTGGGCCACATTACACCACCCCCCCTCAGAAGATGTTAGGAAGGAGACACCTCCATTTGGGCCACATTACACCACCCCCCCTCAGAAGATGTTAGGAAGGAGACACCTCCATTTGGGCCACATTACACCACCCCCCTGGTGGGCCACATGTATAACATGGTGCACCGCTTAAAATGACGGGCCACCATTAAATGATGTGGCAGACCACATATATTTAAGATACAGGCCAATTTATAATCACTTGTTATGAACAGCCACGTCATTTTATTCCAGACTGCCATTTCATTTTATAGTGGCCAACCACAATAAAATAAAACGGTGCTCAAAAATAAAATGGCGTGGCTGTTCATGATAAATGGTTTGGTGGACCACATACAATGATGTGGTGGACCACATACAATGATGTGGTGGACCACATACAATGATGTGGTGGACCACATACAATGATGTGGTGGACCACATACAATGATGTGGTGGACCACATACAATGATGTGGTGGACCACATTCAAGGATATGGCAGACCACATACAATGATGTGGTGGACCACATACAATGATGTGGTGGACCACATACAATGATGTGGTGGACCACATACAATGATGTGGTGGACCACCTACAATGATGTGGTGGACCACATTCAAGGATATGGCAGACCACATACAATGATGTGGTGGACCACATTCAAGGATATGGCAGACCACATACAATGATGTGGTGGCCACATACAATGATGTGGTGGACCACATACAATGATGTGGTGGATCACTTCAAATGAGGTGGTCCACCACATACAATGATGTGGTGGACCACATACAGTGATGTGGTGGACCACATTCAAGGATATGGCAGACCACATACAATGATGTGGTGGACCACATACAATGATGTGGTGGACCACATTCAAGGATATGGCAGACCACATACAATGATGTGGTGGACCACATACAATGATGTGGTGGACCACATACAATGATGTGGTGGACCACATTCAAGGATATGGCAGACCACATACAATGATGTGGTGGATCACTTCAAATGAGGTGGTCCACCACATACAATGATGTGGTGGACCACATTCAAGGATATGGCAGACCACATACAATGATGTGGTGGATCACTTCAAATGAGGTGGTCCACCACATACAATGATGTGGTGGACCACATTCAAGGATATGGCAGACCACATACAATGATGTGGTGGATCACTTCAAATGAGGTGGTCCACCACATACAATGATGTGGTGGACCACATTCAAGGATATGGCAGACCACATACAATGATGTGGTGGACCACATTCAAGGATATGGCAGACCACATACAATGATGTGGTGGACCACATACAATGATGTGGTGGACCACATACAATGATGTGGTGGACCACATAGAATGATGTGGTGGACCACATTCAAGGATATGGCAGACCACATACAATGATGTGGTGGATCACTTCAAATGAGGTGGTCCACCCCATACAATGATGTGGTGGACCACATTCAATGATGTGGTGGACCACATTCAATGATGTGGTGGACCACATTCAATGATGTGGTGGACCACATACAATGATGTGGTGGACCACATACAATGATGTGGTGGACCACATACAATGATGTGGTGGACCACATTCAAGGATATGGCAGACCACATACAATGATGTGGTGGATCACTTCAAATGAGGTGGTCCACCCCATACAATGATGTGGTGGATCACATCATTGTATGTGGTGGACCACATTAGAATTTTGTGGCATGCCAAATTAAAATGATGGGACGGTCAATGTTCAAATGAAGTGATGTTCCACTTTAAAGGCCTACTGAAATGATTTTTTTTATTTAAACGGGGATAGCAGATCTATTCTATGTGTCATACTTGATCATTTCGCGATATTGCCATATTTTTGCTGAAAGGATTTAGTATAGAACAACGACGATAAAGATTGCAACTTTTGGTATCTGATAAAAAAAAGGCTTGCCCCTACAGGAAGTAGCGTGACGTAGTCAGTTGAACATATACGCAAAGTTCCCTATTGTTTACAATGATGGCCGCATGAAGTGAGAGAGATTCGGACCGAGAAAGCGACAATTTCCCCATTAATTTGAGCGAGGATTAAAGATTTGTGGATGAGTAAAGTGCAAGTGAAGGACTAGTGGGGAGTTGAAGCTATTCAGATAGGGAAGATGCTGTGAGAGCCGGGGGTGACCTGATATTCAGCTGGGAATGACTACAACAGTAAATAAACACAAGACATATATATACTCTATTAGCCACAACACAACCAGGCTTATATTTAATATGCCACAAATTAATCCTGCATAAAAACACCTGCGTGTTTGTTATGCTAGCTCCTAGCTCCTCTGCTAGCTCCTAGCTCCATAGAACACGCCAATACAATTCAAACACCTGATCAACACACACAATCACTCAGCCCAAAAGACCGTTCACCTAACCCAAGGTTCATAAAGCTTATATATTTTAAAAAAGTTACGTACATACGCAAAAAAAAGTTGCGCACATACGGTCAAGCGATCAAATGTTTAGAAGCCAAAGCTGCATACTCACAGTAGCACGTCTGCGTCTTTGTCATCCAAATCAAAGTAATCCTGGTAAGAGTCTGTGTTGTCCCAGTTCTCTACAGGCGTCTGTGTATCGAAGTCAAAAGTCCTCCTGGTTAGAGTCTCTGTTATCCGAGTTCTTCCATCTTGACTGCATCTTTCGGGAATGTAAACAAAGAAGCGCCGGCTGTGTACTGTTGTTGCTGACTACGTTCGAAAAATACGTCCATTTCGCACCGACAACTTTCTTCTTTGCTTGCTCAGCTTCCTTCTCCATAATGCAATGAACATGATTGAAACAGATTCACGAACACAGATGTCCAGAATACTGTGGAATTATGAAATGAAAACAGAGCTTTTTCGTATTGGCTTCAATGTGGAAGGCATACCCGTGTTCGCCGGTCTACGTCACGCGCATACGTCATCCTCAGAGGCGTTTCGAACCGGAAGTTTAGCGGCAAATTTAAAATGTCACTTTATAAGTTAACCCGGCCGTATTGGCATGTGTTATAATGTTAAGATTTCATCATTGATATATAAACTATCAGACTGCGTGGTCGGTAGTAGTGGCTTTCAGTAGGCCTTTAAATGACGTGGAGGACCACATCAAATGAGGCGGCGTGCCACATAAATGATGGGACCATCCACGTTTGAATGGACCGAGCCAGGTCCACGATAAAATGGCGGACCACCTTAAAATGATCAAATGATTTTGGCCTTGAGTTTGGCAGCTGAGCTTGAGGGAGGAAGCTGAGGGCAGACTAACAAGGAAGGATGAAAGAAGCAATAAGAGGTCTGTCCTGGTTAAGCAGTGACAATAGGACGTGCCCTCAGCCAGGCAAATGAATTATTTACCCCGCTCACAATTCTACTCCTGAAGAAAGGAGGGGAGGAAGGGAACATGTTCTGCTTTTGCCGCTGAACTCTTGTACGACACCATGTTCTGCAGCCTCACATGTTCAACGCTGGGAATCATTTGCGTCTCAGCTGTCGGCGCAGATATTCGTCCTCGCCTGGAAAGCCCTGCAAGTACTTGCGAGACAATAGGTATTGTGCGGCGTGCGGCACACTCCAACACACCAAGGGCGAGTCAAACAAAACATGAAGTGTTTGTGCGGCCAGCAGACGCCTGCTAATTAATTTGATTATAAAGAGACAATTAAATACGCCGTGTGACTTCGTATCGCATGACCCTCGGTCTCGCTCCTTTCTGCCGCCCTCGGCCCAAAGATGACGGGAGCTGACACGTCC
The DNA here is from genome assembly GCF_033978785.1 of Entelurus aequoreus. Lineage (NCBI taxonomy): Eukaryota > Metazoa > Chordata > Actinopteri > Syngnathiformes > Syngnathidae > Entelurus > Entelurus aequoreus. Next base: position 68,053,233 of record NC_084742.1, read on the forward strand.
TTGTGTGTGTGCGTGTACGTGTGTTTGTGTTCTTGTAATTCTACCCTTCTTGAGACATGAAGAAGGAAAAGTATCTTCCATATGAGGAGGTGTGAACAAGTGATGACATAAATCATGCTCCCAATAACATTGCATCTAATAGAGAGCCAAATACTAGAGTCTGTGAACATTGCTCCAAAGTCAGGATTTTTTTGTTGATTTAATGTGCATACAAAAGTTTGTGTGTGTGTGTGTGTTTCTACCCTTCTTGAAACATGAAGAAGGAAAAGTATTTTCCATATGAGGAGGTGTGAACAAGTGATGACATAAATCATGCTCCCAATAACATTGCATCTACTAGAGAGCCAAATACTAGAGTCCGTGAACATTGCTCCAAAGTCAGGATTTTTTTGTTGATTTAATGTGCATACAAAAGTTTGTGTGTGTGTGTGTGTTTCTACCCTTCTTGAAACATGAAGAAGGAAAAGTATTTTCCATATGAGGAGGTGTGAACAAGTGATGACATAAATCATGCTCCCAATAACATTGCATCTAATAGAGAGCCAAATGCTAGAGTCCGTGAACATTGCTCCAAAGTCAGGATTTTTTTGTTGATTTAATGTGCATACAAACGTGTGTGTGTTTCTACCCTTCTTGAGACACAACAAGGAAAAGTATCTTCCATATGAGGAGGTGTGAACAAGTGATGACATAAATCATGCTCCCAATAACATTGCATCTAATAGAGAGCCAAATACTAGAGTCTGTGAACATTGCTCCAAAGTCAGGATTTTTTTGTTGATTTAATGTGCATACAAAAGTTTGTGTGTGTGTGTGTTTCTACCCTTCTTGAAACATGAAGAAGGAAAAGTATCTTCCATATGAGGAGGTGTGAACAAGTGATGACATAAATCATGGTCCCAATAACATTGCATCTAATAAAGAGCCTAATGCTAGAGTCCGTGAACATTGCTCCAAAGTCAGGATTTTTTTGTTGATTTAATGTGCATACAAAAGTTTGTGTGTGTGTGTGTGTTTTTACCCTTCTTGAAACATGAAGAAGGAAAAGTATCTTCCATATGAGGAGGTGTGAAAAAGTGATGACATAAATCATGCTCCCAATAACATTGCATCTAATAGAGAGCCAAATACTAGAGTCCGTGAACATTGCTCCAAAGTCAGGATTTTTTTTGTTGATTTAATGTGCATACAAAAGTTTGTGTGTGTGTGTGTTTCTACCCTTCTTGAAACATGAAGAAGGAAAAGTATCTTCCATATGAGGAGGTGTGAACAAGTGATGACATAAATCATGGTCCCAATAACATTGCATCTAATAAAGAGCCTAATGCTAGAGTCCGTGAACATTGCTCCAAAGTCAGGATTTTTTTGTTGATTTAATGTGCATACAAAAGTTTGTGTGTGTGTGTGTGTTTCTACCCTTCTTGAAACATGAAGAAAGAAAAGTATCTTCCATATGAGGAGGTGTGAACAAGTGATGACATAAATCATGGTCCCAATAACATTGCATCTAATAGAGAGCCAAATACTAGAGTCCGTGAACATTGCTCCAAAGTCAGGATTTTTTTGTTGATTTAATGTGCATACAAACGTTTGTGTGTGTGTGTGTGTTTCTACCCTTCTTGAAACATGAAGAAGGAAAAGTATCTTCCATATGAGGAGGTGTGAACAAGTGATGACATAAATCATGCTCCCAATTAAAACATTGCATCTAAAAGAGAGCCAAATACTAGAGTCTGTGAACATTGCTCCAAAGTCAGGATTTTGTTGTTGATTTAATGTGCATACAAACGTGTGTGTGTGTGTGTGTGTGTTTCTACCCTTCTTGAGACATCAACAAGGAAAAGTATCTTATATATGAGGAGGTGTGAACAAGTGATGACATAAATCATGGTCCCAATAACATTGCATCTAATAGAGAGCCAAATGCTAGAGTCCGTGAACATTGCTCCAAAGTCAGGATTTTTTTGTTGATTTAATGTGCATACAAAAGTTTGTGTGTGTGTGTGTGTGTGTTTCTACCCTTCTTGAAACATGAAGAAGGAAAAGTATCTTCCATATGAGGAGGTGTGAACAAGTGATGACATAAATCATGCTCCCAATAACATTGCATCTAATAGAGAGCCAAATGCTAGAGTCCGTGAACATTGCTCCAAAGTCAGGATTTTTTTGTTGGTTTAATGTGCATACAAAAGTTTGTGTGTGTGTGTGTTTCTACCCTTCTTGAAACATGAAGAAGGAAAAGTATCTTCCATATGAGGAGGTGTGAACAAGTGATGACATAAATCATGGTCCCAATAACATTGCATCTAATAGAGAGCCAAATGCTAGAGTCCGTGAACATTGCTCCAAAGTCAGGATTTTTTTGTTGGTTTAATGTGCATACAAAAGTTTGTGTGTGTGTGTGTGTTTCTACCCTTCTTGAAACATGAAGAAGGAAAAGTATCTTCCATATGAGGAGGTGTGAACAAGCGATGACATAAATCATGGTCCCAATAACATTGCATCTAATAGAGAGCCAAATGCTAGAGTCCGTGAACATTGCTCCAAAGTCAGGATTTTTTTGTTGATTTAATGTGCATACAAAAGTTTGTGTGTGTGTGTGTGTTTCTACCCTTCTTGAGACATCAACAAGGAAAAGTATCTTCCATATGAGGAGGTGTGAACAAGTGATGACATAAATCATGCTCCCAATAACATTGCATCTAATAGAGAGCCAAATACTAGAGTCCGTGAACATTGCTCCAAAGTCAGGATTTTTTTGTTGATTTAATGTGCATACAAAAGTTGTGTGTGTTTCTACCCTTCTTGAAACATGAAGAAAGAAAAGTATCTTCCATATGAGGAGGTGTGAACAAGTGATGACATAAATCATGGTCCCAATAACATTGCATCTAATAGAGAGCCAAATGCTAGAGTCCGTGAACATTGCTCCAAAGTCAGGATTTTTTTGTTGGTTTAATGTGCATACAAAAGTTTGTGTGTGTGTGTGTGTTTCTACCCTTCTTGAAACATGAAGAAGGAAGAGTATCTTCCATATGAGGAGGTGCGAACAAGTGATGACATAAATCATGGTCCCAATAACATTGCATCTAATAGAGAGCCAAATGCTAGAGTCCGTGAACATTGCTCCAAAGTCAGGATTTTGTTGTTGATTTAATGTGCATACAAAAGTTGTGTGTGTGTGTGTGTGTTTCTACCCTTCTTGAAACATGAAGAAGGAAAAGTATCTTCCATATGAGGAGGTGTGAACAAGTGATGACATAAATCATGGTCCCAATAACATTGCATCTAATAGAGAGCCAAATGCTAGAGTCCGTGAACATTGCTCCAAAGTCAGGATTTTGTTGTTGATTTAATGTGCATACAAACGTGTGTGTGTGTGTGTGTGTGTTTCTACCCTTCTTGAGACATCAACAAGGAAAAGTATCTTCCATATGAGGTGTGAACAAGTGATGACATAAATCATGCTCCCAATAACATTGCATCTAATAGAGAGCCAAATGCTAGAGTCCGTGAACATTGCTCCAAAGTCAGGATTTTTTTTGTTGATTTAATGTGCATACAAAAGTTTGTGTGTGTGTGTGTGTTTCTACCCTTCTTGAAACATGAAGAAGGAAAAGTATCTTCCATATGAGGAGGTGTGAACAAGTGATGACATAAATCATGGTCCCAATAACATTGCATCTAATAGAGAGCCAAATACTAGAGTCCGTGAACATTGCTCCAAAGTCAGGATTTTTTTGTTGATTTAATGTGCATACAAAAGTTTGTGTGTGTTTCTACCCTTCTTGAAACATGAAGAAGGAAAAGTATCTTCCATATGAGGAGGTGTGAACAAGTGATGACATAAATCATGGTCCCAATAACATTGCATCTAATAGAGAGCCAAATGCTAGAGTCCGTGAACATTGCTCCAAAGTCAGGATTTTTTTTGTTGATTTAATGTGCATACAAAAGTTTGTGTGTGTGTGTGTGTTTCTACCCTTCTTGAAACATGAAGAAAGAAAAGTATCTTCCATATGAGGAGGTGTGAACAAGTGATGACATAAATCATGGTCCCAATAACATTGCCTCTAATAGAGAGCCAAATGCTAGAGTCCGTGAACATTGCTCCAAAGTCAGGATTTTTTTGTTGATTTAATGTGCATACAAAAGTTTGTGTGTGTGTGTGTGTGTGTGTGTGTGTTTCTACCCTTCTTGAAACATGAAGAAGGAAAAGTATCTTCCATATGAGGAGGTGTGAACAAGTGATGACATAAATCATGGTCCCAATAACATTGCATCTAATAGAGAGCCAAATGCTAGAGTCCGTGAACATTGCTCCAAAGTCAGGATTTTTTTGTTGATTTAATGTGCATAAAAAGTAAACATTGGCAGGTGCAAAGGCAGCAATATATGATGAATACACTACGCTACTAAGACTATAGTGGCCATTAACAGTTAGCTTCTACAGCTGGGTTGCCCAAAGTGCGGCACAGGGGCCATCTGTGGTCCCTGACTCCTTTGGCATCGGCCTTAAGCACATTACAAAAAACAAAACATAGAGAATGTCTCATTTGCACCCCTGCTGGTGACATCTATCAAAATGAGGGTGGTCCCAAAAAGGAGGCATTTTTCACATTGACTGCGTGTCAGTTTTAAAAGTGCTCCCCCTCTGGTCAACATATGAAATAACAAGTGTGTGTAAAAATGTGACGTGCTCCCCCTCTGGCCAACATATGAAATAACAAGTGTGTGTAAAAATGTGACGTGCTCCCCCTCTGGCCAACATATGAAATAACAAGTGTGTGTAAGAAATCGAAATGTGCCCCCTTTAGCCAAAATGAATTACAAAATTAAAATAAATATTTTTATATAGAGACATACTGTAATAAGTTCAAGTAAATAATGAAGATTAAAAACCAATTACAAACAAAAAATTCAACAACAAAAAATACTAAAAGCAGTCTTTTTCTCACAATGTGTCGATTTTTTTTTAAATGAAATTGGGAACAATTTCTCATATTATTTCAGTTTCTGTAATATTGCAATATTTCCTCCTAAAATGATTACCTTTTTATGTAAAATCATTACATTTTAATGCAAAATGCTGACATTTGTCATATAAAACTCTGACTTTTATCACAGTATTACCATTTATTTTGTTGTTATCGTAAACTAGTGAAATTTTTTTAGTAAAATTCTGACTTTTGTCATAATTTTGCCAAATAAAATTACGATTATTATTAGAGATGTCCGATAATATCGGTCTGCCGATATTATCGGCCGATAAATGCGTTAAAATGTAATATCGGAAATTATCGGTATCGGGTTTTTTATTATCAGTATCGTGTTTTTTTTTGGTTTTTGGTTTTTTAATTAAATCCACATAAAAAACACAAGATACACTTACAATTAGTGCACCAACCCAAAAAACCTCCCTCCCCCATTTACACTCATTCACACAAAAGGGTTGTTTCTTTCTGTTATTAATATTCTGCTTCCTACATTATATATCAATATATATCAATACAGTCTGCAAGGGATACAGTCCGTAAGCACACATGATTGTGCGTGCTGCTGCTCCACTAATAATACTAACCTTTAACAGTTAATTTTACTAATTTTCATTAATTACTAGTTTCTATGTAACTGTTTTTATATTGTTTTACTTTCTTTTTTATTCAAGAAAATGTTTTTAATTTATTTATCTTATTTTATTTGATTCATTTTTTTAAAAAGTACCTTATCTTCACCATACCTGGTTGTCCAAATTAGGCATAATAATGTGTTAATTCCACGACTGTATATATCGGTTGGTATCGGTTGATATCGGTATCGGTAATTAAAGAGTTGGACAATATCGGCATATCGGATATCGGCAAAAAGCCATTATCGGACATCCCTAATTATTATTATAATATTGCCAAAATGTTACAGTTTTCCTATAAAATTGTGACTTTTGTCGAGAAAAATTTGGATTTTTTTCATAAAATTGCCAAAATTTCGAAATGTTCTTATAAAATTGTGACTTTTGTCGAGTAAAATTACGACTCTTTCCATTAAATTGCCCAAATGTTAAGATTTTCTTGTAAAATTGCGACTGTTATTGGGTAAAATTCCAACTTTTGTCGTAATATTGCACACATTTTCAGTTTTTATATAAATATAAATATGTATAATATATTTATATAAATATAAAGGCAATACAACATGCATCCATAAACGTGGATGCATATGCAAAAGTGCAATATAATTATCTGTACAGTAATCTAGTCTAAGTGTTTTTCTTGCAAAATGTTGACTTGCGTTGAGTGAAATTACAACTTTCATTATAATTCTAGATGTAGACATTTTTCGCAGGTCTCAAGAAGGTAACAAATACCAGAAATTGTGTGTGTGTGTGCATTTGAAGGAACATTCTGCACAAAACAATGTGCCCTTGATGGAGTGAAGTGGCCTTCATAATTATTTCTGCACAGCCTTCCCCAATCACACTCTTCCTCATCAGAATTCCTCATCTGCCACTTCCCCTTCTCCCGTTTAAGTCTGCTTATCATTCTTCCTGCTCGCCTCTCGCCCGGCCGCTCCGAGGGAGCCATAATGAGTAGCTTTGAAACAAGTGGGGGGAGTAATGGTCACCTTGATAATGATGATGGGTGCAAGGGGTCTTGCTCATTCATGTTAGCGTGAGGAGAGACCAGGCCTTCTTTTTCTTGCAGCCAATTTGACACAATCAAGACTACCATATGTTTCGGACAATAGGGCGCACCCACTAAATAAAAAAAATAAAAACAAGTTTTCCCATGTATTAGCCACACCGGACTATAAGTGGCAGATATATATGTTGTGAAATGACTTATTTACACAGAAATATTCTGTAAATGTTTATTTACATACCTTAACTCAGGGGTCACCAACGCGGTGCCCGCGGGCACCAGGTAGCCCGTAAGGACCAGATGAGTAGCCCGCTGGCCTGTTCTAAAAATAGCTCAAATAGCAGCACTTACCAGTGAGCTGCCTCTATTTTTTAAATTGTATTTATTTACTAGCAAGCTGGTCTCGCTTTGGCCGACATTTTTAATTCTAAGAGAGACAAAACTCAAATAGAATTTGAAAATCCAAGAAAATATTTTAAAGACTTGGTCTTCACTTGTTTAAATAATGTCATTAATTTTTTTACTTTGCTTCTTATAACTTTCAGAAAGACAATTTTAGAGAAAAAATACAACCTTAAAAATGATTTTAGGATTTTTAAACACATATACCTTTTTACCTTTTAAATTCCTTCCTCTTCTTTCCTGACAATTTAAATCAATGTTCAAGTAAATTGATTTTTTTTATTGTAAAGAATAATAAATACATTTTAATTTAATTCTTCATTTTAGCTTCTGTTTTTTCGACGAAGAATATTTGTGAAATATTTCTTCAAACTTATGATTAAAATTCAAAACAATTATTCTGGAAAATCTAGAAAATCTGTAGAATCAAATGTAAATCTTATTTCAAAGTCTTTTGAATTTCTTTTAAAATTTTTGTTCTGGAAAATCTAGAAGAAATAATGATTTGTCTTTGTTAGAAATATAGCTTGGTCCAATTTGTTATATATTCTAACAAAGTGCAGATTGGATTTTAAGCTATTTAAAACAGGTCATCAAAATTCTCAAATTAATCTTAATCAGGAAAAATTACTAATGATGTTCCATAAATTATTTTTTTAATTTTTTCAAAAAGATTCAAATTAGCTAGTTTTTCTCTTCTTTTTTTCGGTAGAATTTTGAATTTTAAAAAGTCGAAATTGAAGATAAACTATGTTTCAAAATTTAATTGTCATTTGTTTCGTGTTTTCTCCTCTTTTAAACCGTTCAATTAAGTGTAAATATCATTAATTATTAATAATAACAAAGTTAAAGGTAAATTGAGCAAATTGGCTAATTCTGGCAATTTATTTAAGTGTGTATCAAACTGGTAGCCCTTCGCATTAATCACTACCCAAGAAGTAGCTCTTGCTTTCAAAAAGGTTGGTGACCCCTGTTTTAACTGTTTCCAAACAGTGTCTGTAACATGGCAGTAAAACGGCTGATCAAACAAAACAGAAGTCATGGCCATGGACCCACTAGCTGTGCAAGCTAGCTCTCCAATCAGCTAAACAGACTCAATAACTGAAACAATACGAAAAGAATGTTATTGTAAGTTAATAATACTAACACAGCTTGATTACATTACGATAGCACGTACAAATGTGCATGAAAACTCTTCTACAGACATCACACATGGGATGCTTTAGTAGGTAAGAATTGTTTTAGTTGTATTGTCAAACTTACAAACTCCTCGGAGTGATGACTGAAGAATCCATACAGGTAGAAACGCTATGGACGATTAAAAGAAGGAACGACACGTGTACTTCCAGTTCAAATCTTTAAACAGCATGCTTTTTGATTATTTGCATTCAATGTCGGGTTCTGATGTTGATTGGACCATTGAATTTGGCTCAATTCCCAACCGACCACGTTGGTCCAACGTTAGACGTCAATGTCGTCTCAACTTACAAATACAACTATTTCACAACGTTGTTCCTATGGGACGCCAATGTTTAATCAACGTGGCGTCAATGTCGTTTGCATGTGTTTTATGAAAACGATTTGAAATATAGCCGCCAGCGAAGAAAAATCCATAAAATAGCTGCACCGTTTAATAAGCCGCGGGGTGCAAAGCGTTGGAAAAGAGTCATGTCTTGTTGTCCGGAATTTTTGGTGTGTTTTTCTCTTCTTGTTCCGGCATATTTTTTGCCCCCTGGAGCATCCGTAGCGTCGACCCTCCTCCTTATTTCCTTATTACTGTGGCTAAAGCTAACATCCATCCATCCATTTTCAACCGCTTGTCCCTTTTGGGGTCGCGGGGGATGCTGGAGCCTATCTCAGCTGCATTCGGGCGGAAGGCGGGGTACACCCTGGACAAGTCGCCACCTCATCACAGGGCCAACACAGATAGACCACATTCACACACTAGGGACCATTTAGTGTTGCCAATCAACCTATCCCCAGGTGCATGTCTTTGGAGGTGGGAGGGGCCTATCCCCAGGTACATGTCTTTGGAGGTGGGAGGGGCCTATCCCCAGGTGCATGTCTTTGGAGGTGGGAGGAAGCCGGAGTGCCCGGAGGGAACCCACGCAGTCACGGGGAGAACATGCAAACTCCACACAGAAAGATCCCAAGCCCGGGATTGAACTCAGGACTACTTGGGACCTTCGTATTGTGAGGCACATGCACTAACCCCTATCCCACCGTGCTGCCGCTAATGCTAACAATGTAAACAAAAGTGACACGTTTCTTCCAAAGAAAATACAAGTGCCGTCAGTGGTTTGGTTTTGCGGCAACAGGTGACTGCACGCTGCAAAGTTTGTTTCAAAAAGGCAGCAGCACAACAAAGTTATTCCAGCACCCGAAACAGAAGCATGCAGCCGAGTGCGGGAAACGCAACTCTTTAGGAGGCCCACAAGAACATAACATAGCTAAAAAGCAGCTAAGTGATATGGTGTGTGTACACGAGGTGTGAGGACAAAGACTCACTGTGGAAAACCGTCGCTCTGCACATTGCCACAAATGTGGTGCTAAACAGTGAAAAAGCCATTTTTTACATCCACAAACTAAACTATAGAGACTTCTTCATGCTATCATTGTAATTACACTTAGGAAGTTCTATACTGAAAGAACTTGAAGTGATTAGGCCACTGCATTTGATAAACATCTCAGTAAATACCACAATTAGCTAAGTGTACAGCCCCAAATGTTCTCCTCATGAGCAAAATTGAACTCTGTCTCTGCCTGATTCCTTCTTCTTGTCTTGTGTAATAGATAGTTGGGTGTTTGAACCTGACACAAGTACTCACGGCCTTTGCTCAATACTTTGTTGACGCACCTTTGGCAGCAATTACAGACTCAAGAAAAATTCCTAGTTTGTCAACCCGTTCTTAAACAATGGCAGTAAAACTATTTGGCTTCTGATCGTGATGCTTCAAAGCCCGCTTTGTAAAGCTCTGCACTACAAAACGTGCTCTTTGTGGCCATTAATCCTGACATTCATCATTTAATTAAAAACAATTCAATCTGCTGAAATTGTTTTTTTGAAATGTATTATTATTTATTGGGTTTGTTTATATTATTTTGCAGTATCAAACGCTTCAAGTCAAATGTTAGTTTGAGTATTAAATTGATGCACTTGAAATCTTTTCTGCTACAGACTAAAAACAGTGTAAAAAAACTAAGTTTGTTGTACGTTAATCTGTATTTATTTCTTTGATGTTAATAAGAATAAAATGTTATGGTTTATATCCACAAACTAAACTCTAGAGACCTATTCATGCTATCATTGTATTTACACTTAGGAAGTTCTATACTGAAACAACTTGAAGTGATTAGGACACTGCATTTGATAAACATCTCAGTAAATACCACAATTAGCTACATTTACTCTGTTTACTTTTTGAACATTAGTTTGTACTAAGTCCAGTTTATATTTGTTCTGAAAAAGAACACTTTATTCCAAAAAAAAAAAATGCAATGTTGCCAAGAGTGTATGCAGAGTTTTTGATTTAAAAAAATAAAACCAATGAAAATTGTTATGAATGATCCGTCATTTTTATTCATTGTTTGTTTGTTTAAAAGTAGAGGGAAAAAATCTGAAAAAATTGACAAAAATCAGAGATTCTATATTTAGCCCATATTGCCCATTTATTACCGTAAATTCCAGACAATAAGTTGGTCGTTTTTTTCCCTACGCTTTGAACCCTGTGGCTTATGAAACGGTGCGGCTAATTTCTGGATTTCCTTTCAGACGAGTTTGCTCGCTGCATGTGCAGCTGGGTGAACGCCGACAAGTGTTTCCTGCTGTTTTAGTGCTTTCAGCCAGAAGTACAAGTGCCCTTCCATCTTCTAGCTTTTCCACAGCGTTTCCAATCGTACGGATTCTTCAGTCATCACTCCAAGCAACGTTTGCAAGTTTTACAATATAACTAGGGATGTCCGATAATGGCTTTTTGCCGATATCCGATATTCCGATATTGTCCAACTCTTTAATTACCGATACCGATATATACAGTCGTGGGATTAAAACATTATTATGCCTAATTTGGACAACCAGGTATGGTAAAGATAAGGTTTTTTGTTTTTTTAAATAAAATAAAATAAGATAAATAAATTAAAAACATTTTCTTGAATACAAAAGAAAGTAAAACAACATAAAAACAGTTACATAGAAACTAGTAATGAATGAAAATGAGTAAAATTAACTGTTAAAGGTTAGTACTATTAGTGGAGCAGCAGCACGCACAATCATGTGTGCTTACGGACTGTATCCCTTGCAGACTGTATTGATATATATTGATATATAATGTAGGAAGCAGAATATTAATAACAGAAATAAACAACCCTTTTGTGTGAATGAGTGTAAATGGGGGAGGGAGTTTTTTTGGGTTGGTGCACTAATTGTAAGTGTATCTTGTGTTTTTTATGTTGATTCAATAAAAATAAAAAATAAAAAAAATAAAAAAACGATACCGATAATAAAAAAAACGATACCGATAATTTCCGATATTACATTTTAAAGCATTTATCGGCCGATATTATCGGACATCTCTAAATATAACTAAAACAATTCTTACTTACTAAGCCATGTGTGATCATGTGTGTACGTGCTATTGTGATGTGACGACGCTAGTGTTATTAGCATTAGCTAATATGCTAACATGTTTACGAGCGTCTGTGATAGTATTATTACATACAATAACATCCTTTTTGAGTTGTTTCAGTTGTCGAGTCTGTTTAGCAGCTTGGAGAGCAAGCTTGCGCAGCTAGTGGCTCCATGACCATGACTTCTGTTTTGTTTGATCAGCCGTTTTACTGCCTTGTTACAGAAATAAACATTTACAGATTATTTCTGTGTAAATAAGTCCTTTCACAACAAATATATCTGCGGTGCAGCTAGTATGTGGATAAAAAGTGTTTTCTAAGATTGAGTGGGTGCGGCTTATATACTGGTGTGCTCTATAGTCAAAGTAGTTTGGATGGATGCAGGGGGTCTTGTGTGAGGCTGAGACAGTCCATCTCTACTGGTTGGGTGGGATGAGGGCGGGGGGGCACTGGGGGGGACATGAAAGCGCCTTCATTAGCCGAGCCGAAAGACTCGTATATTTCTCACAGGGCATAAAAGGCCATTGTAAAAACGCCCTCTGTTCCCTTTCAAACATAAAAGGTGTCAGGCGGCACAAAAGGATTCTAGCCAGGATCATTATTGAACAAACCGGCCAGCGACAAAAAGAAGGAAGGAGGAGGAGGGCTGGGGGGGGGGGGGGGGAATCGCGATTAGACGCTGTGTCCGCACGAGCATTTTTTCTTTTTCTTTTTACAAACGTGCACAATAGCTCTGCCGCTTCTGTGTGACACTTTAAGTCTTACCTGGAGACAGCCATGTTTGTTATTCCATGCATCTACACCTCTTTGACTCTGCGTGCTGTGCTGCTATTTGCCTTGTGCGGCTGAAACTCACAAAGTGACAATATGGTGCAGACGTCCACACAAGTTGTTGGAATTATTATGTACAAACCCCGTTTCCATATGAGTTGGGAAATGGTGTTGGATGTAAATATAAACGGAATACAATGATTTGCAAATCCTTTTCAAGCCATATTCAGTTGAATATGCTACAAAGACAACATATTTCATGTTCAAACTCATAAACATGATTTTTTTGTTGCAAATAATCATTAAGTTTAGAATTTGATGGCAGCAACACGTGCCAAAGAAGTTGGGAAAGGTGGCAATAAATACTGATAAAGTTGAGGAATGCTCATCAAACACTTATTTGGAACATCCCACAGGTGAACAGGCAAATTGAGAACAGGTGGGTGCCATGATTGGGTATAAAAGTAGATTGCATGAAATGCTCAGTCATTCACAAACAAGGATGGGGTTGAGGGTCACCACTTTGTCAACAAATGCCTGAGCAAATTGTTGAACAGTTTAGGAACAACATTTCTCAACCAGCTATTGCAAGGAATTTAGGGATTTCACCATCTACGCTCCGTAATATCATCAAAGGGTTCAGAGAATCTGGAGAAATCACTGCACGTAAGCAGCTAAGCCCGTGACCTTCCATCCCTCAGGCTGTGCTGCATCGACAAGCCACATCAGTGTGTAAAGGATATCACCACATGGGCTCGGGAACACTTCAGAAACCCACTGTCAGTAACTACAGTTGGTCGCTACATCTGTAAGTGCAAGTTAAAACTCTCCTATGCAAGGCCAAAACCGTTTATCAACAACACCCAGAAGCGCCGTCGGCTTCGCTGCGCCTGAGCTCATCTAAGATGGACTGATACAAAGTGGGAAAGTGTTCTGTGGTCTGACGAGTCCACATTTCTAATTGTTTTTGGAAACTGTGGACGTCATGTCCTCCGGACCAAAGAGGAAAAGAACCATCCGGATTGTTCTAGGCGCAAAGTGTAAAAGGCAGCATGTGTGATGGTATGGGGGTGTATTAGTGGCCAAGACATGGGTAACTTACACATCTGTGAAGGCACCATTAATGCTGAAAGGTACATACAGCTTTTGGAGCAACATATGTTGTTATCATGGACGCCCCTGCTTATTTCAGCAAGACAATGCCAAGCCACGTGTTACATCAACGTAGCTTCATAGTAAAAAAGTGCGGGTACTAGACTGGCCTGCTTGTAGTCCAGACCTGTCTCCCATTGAAAATGTGTGAAGCCTAAAATAGCAGAAGGGAGACCCCCGGACTGTTGAACAACTTAAGCTGTACAT
>NC_084742.1:68072028-68092028 GCF_033978785.1 Entelurus aequoreus
CAACAATTGTGACAACGATTTTTTTACTGTCAACTGAGTTGCGTTTTTCACTGCTGTGTGCTGGTGGTGTGCCTCCGCATTTGTTCCACGCAAACAATGTGCCTTGGCTCCAAAAAGGCTGAAAAAGAGTGATTTAGAGAGCATGAGAAAGCAAACAACATAGCTCACATGGTTATCTTACAGGTCTTTAAATATTGAATTGCTCATCGTTATTTGTCTTATTAAAATGTACACCCAACATTGGACTAGACAATATCCATAAATGTTTCTTTATTAAAGGCCTACTGAAATGATTTTTTTTATTTAAACGGGGATAGCAGATCCATTCTGTGTGTCATACTTGATCATTTCGTGATATTGCCATATTTTTGCTGAAAGGATTTAGTAGAGAACATCGACGATAAAGTTCGCAACTTTTGGTCTCTGATTAAAAAAAAGCCTTGCCTGTACCGGAAGTAGCGTGACGTTACCGGAGGAAGGACTGCTCATATTTTCCTTCGTTTTCAATGCAGCTAGAGCGATTCGGACCAAGAAAGCCACTATTACCCCATTAATTTGAGCGAGGATGAAAGATTTGTGGATGAGGAACGTTACAGTGAAGGACTTGAGAGGCAGTGATGGACGTATCTTTTTTCGCTCTGACCGTAACTTAGGTACAAGCTGGCTCATTGGATTCCACACTCTCCTTTTTTTATTGTGGATCACGGATTTGTATTTTAAACCACCTGGGATACTATATCCTCTTGAAAATGAGAGTCGAGAACGCGAAATGGACATTCAGTGCCTTTTATCTCCACGACAATACATCGGCGAAATGCTTTAGCTACGAGCTAACGTGATAGCATCGTGCTTTAACTGCATATAGAAACAAAAGAAATAAACCCCTGACTGGAAGGATAGATAGAAAATCAACAATACTATTAAACCGTGGACATGTAAATACACGGTTAATGCTTTCCAGGCTGGCGAAGGTTAACAATGCTGTGCAAACGACGCCATTGAAGCTAACTTAGCAACCGGACTGCACAGAGCTATGCTAAAAACATTAGCTCTCCACCTACGCCAGCCAGCCCTCATCTACTCATCAACACCCGTGCTCACCTGCGTTCCAGCGATCGGCAGAAGGACGAAGGACTTCACCCGATGCGTTTGGCGGCCCGGAGACGTAGGAAGTCAAGGTGAGGTCGGCGGCTAGCGCGGCTAGCGCTCCAACAAAGTCCTCCTGGTTGTGTTGCTGTAGTCCGCTGCTAATACGCCGATCCCACCTACAACTGTCTTCTTTGCAGCCTTCATTGTTCATTAAACAAATTGCAAAAGATGTCCAGAATACTGTGGAATTATGAAATGAAAACAGAGCTTTTTGTATAGGATTCTACGGGGTACCATAACTTCCGTTACTCGGACTTCGTCACGCGCATACGTCATCATACCGCGACGTTTCAGCCGGATATTTCCCGGGAAGTTTTAAATGTCACTTTATAAGTTAACCCGGCCGTATTGGCATGTGTTGCAATGTTAAGATTTCATCATTGATATATAAACTATCAGACTGCGTGGTCGCTAGTAGTGGCTTTCAGTAGGCCTTTAAATATTGAATTGCTCATAGTTATTTGTCTTATTAAAATGTACACCCAATATTATAAATGTTTCTTAATTAAACATCATGCATATCAACATAGAGGCAAACACACATTCAGATGCAGGACATGTTCTCAGCCAGTCTTTCTCCCCATTGAGAAAAATGTATTTAAAATGATCATTTTGAAGAAGTTTCCCCAACTAATTATTCCGCTATACCGACACTAATGACGTACAAATACATTTAAAAATGTAATATATTCACTTTGAATAATACCAGTACTATTTTTTTTTTTTCCATGCACATGATGACTCGCCGTGGTGACATTGCTGGTAATAATGAGTCAACACACACACAGAGCACTTACAAACGGAAACACGAAGAGAATGAACATATTTTGGTTTAAAAACTAATGATATCGGCGAAACTATAAACACTGAAACGGTGCTTTAAAAGCAGCTAACGGCCCTCCACAGTGTTTTAGCTACTTCTAGGTCACTAATCCTGGCCTGCATGGCGACAAATAAAGTAGTATTATCACTGCAGGACGAGGAGTAGCTAAACATGCTACGCTACACACCGTAGGAGGATAGCAGGCTGGCACACCTCAATGTAAACAAATGGGTGGATCTATACAAACATCGACTGTAACGATACCAAGTACAAGAGCCGTATATAGTCAATCTTACAATCTATAATTGTTTATTATTAGCACAAAATATTTGATCATTTTTGTTATTGTTTATAAAGTCAGTGTCCCTGGACACATGAGGACTTTGAATATGACCAATGTATGATCCTGTAACTACTTGGTATCGGATCAACACCTAAGTGTGTGGTATCATCCAAAACTAATGTCAAGTATCGAAGAAGAGAAGAATAAGTGATTATTACATTTGAACAGAAGTGTAGATAGAACATGTTCAAACAGAAAAGAGTGCGACACCTATCCTTTACATCAGTATTTCTTAAACATATTATTATTGGTTTATTAGGTATTATATTTTATTGTATGATCCTGTAACTACTTGGTATCGGATCAACACCTAAGTGTGTGGTATCATCCAAAACTAATGTCAAGTATCAAAGAAGAGAAGAATAAGTGATTATTACATTTGAACAGAAGTGTAGATAGAACATGTTCAAAGAGAAAATAAGCAGATATTAACAGTAAATGAACAAGTAGATTAATAATCCTTTTTTACAGTTTGTCCCTCATAATGTGTACAAAATAATAGGTGTATAAATGACACAATATGTTACTGCATACGACTAATTAGGAGTCTTTGTTTGTTTACTTACTACTAAAAGACAAGTTGTCTAGTATGTTCAACATTTTATTTAAGGACTAAATTATGTTTGGATTGTAAAAAGAAATGTATTGTTATTGTATCATCACATTTTATGTTAAAATAAAAGCCTTTAATGACATTTTTGTGATCAACACCGATACCAAAATGTTGATATCGGGCCAACACAAGTCTGGCCATTTTTTTGTATTGCTTTATTTATTCTCCTATGATCCTGTGAGGAGTCTTTCATTTATTTTGTACAATTTTCCACTTTGTGCACTTTCCTTTTTGAAGTTGTTCTTCATTTGTTATGTCAATTGATTGACCAGAGCTGCGACCATTTAAGGGCATCACTTCCTGTTGAGATCTGCACACCGAGGAAGACCTTTTCTGTGTTTGGTAGCACTGGTGCTAACACAACTTTTAGGGTTGTGTTAGCACCAGCGTCCTCTGCAGTGGACGTTAACGTGCACTGCAGAGGACGTCTGTGACCCATTTATGAGACAAGAGTTTGGTGGTGTGATGAGCAGGAGTTGCCATATTCGTACCAGGCTGGATCAACTTGTCCAGGCCGGCTTAAAAGATTCCTGACACGATTAAGCCGGTGATTTGTTTCCAAGTGGACTCAGAAGTCACGTTGAAGTTGGAAAGCCATCAAAGTATCAGGATTACAAGTTACTTACAGGACGTCCCGTCTCAAAGAGTGGATTTACCCTCTGACATATGTCATCATGACTTGTCAGTCCATCAACAACCAGCTGGCTCAACAACCTTTATTTAGGACTTTGTCCACCAGCATTAGTCAATGTCACACATGTTGGACGCCTCTTTGTTGGTGCTTGTCATTACGATGCAACCATTCATTGATGACATCATTCATTGATGACATCATTCATTCCAGCAGGAAAAAGCTTTGATTTTTTTTGTTGATTCTGTCTTGGACTCATCCTTTAATGGCTGGAAGTGATGAGTATTAAGAAGGTAAACAGAAAGTTAAAAAAAGAATGATAACAAATTAAAAAGATAAATAAAAGGTAAAATAAGATTAATAAAATATAAAAGAAAATACATAAAAATATGTAAAAAGGTAAAGTACAAGATAAAAGAAGATAAATAAAAGGTAAACATGGTAAAGAAAAAGGAAAACAAGGTAGAAAAAAATAGGTACAAGAAGGTCAAACAATGAAAACAGAAAGTAAAAGAAAATAAAGAGGTAAATTAGGTATAAAAAGTAAAAAAGAAGATAAACGAAGATGAATATAAGGTTAAAAAGGTAAAAGAAGGTGAAAGTGGAAAACAAGGTAGCATAGAAATAATATAAAAGAAGGTAAATAAAAAGTAAATAAGGTAAAATGAGGTAAATATAAAAGAAGTTAATATCACAGTTGAAGGTAAAACAAGGTAAATAAAGTGCTTCCAATGAAAAGAGAAGGTAAAAGAGGGTAAATTAGGTTAAAAAAAAAAAAGAAGCTAAATAGAAAGTAAAAGAAGGTAAAATAGGGTAAATACAGAAGAAGGTTAGGGTAAGATAAGGTAAAAAAAAAGAAAAAGAAAAAAAAAAGAAACTAAACGAAGGTAAAAAGGTCTAGAAAATGTAAGTTTAAAGGCCTACTGAAATGATTTTTTTTTATTTAAACGGGGATAGCAGATCTATTCTATGTGTCATAATTGATCATTTCGCGATATTGCCATATTTTTGCTGAAAGGATTTAGTAGAGAACAACGACGATAAAGATTGCAACTTTTGGTATCTGATAAAAAAAAGGCTTGCCCCTACCGGAAGTAGCGTGACGTAGTCAGTTGAACATATACGCAAAGTTCCCTATTGTTTACAATGATGGCCGCATGAAGTGAGAGAGATTCGGACCGAGAAAGCGACAATTTCCCCATTAATTTGAGCGAGGATGAAAGATTTGTGGATGAGTAAAGTGCAAGTGAAGGACTAGTGGGGAGTTGAAGCTATTCAGATAGGGAAGATGCTGTGAGAGGCGGGGGTGACCTGATATTCAGCTGGGAATGACTACAACAGTAAATAAACACAAGACATATATATACTCTATTAGCCACAACACAACCAGGCTTATATTTAATATGCCACAAATTAATCCTGCATAAAAACACCTGCGTGTTTGTTATGCTAGCTCCTAGCTCCTCTGCTAGCTCCTAGCTCCATAGAACACGCCAATACAATTCAAACACCTGATCAACACACACAATCACTCAGCCCAAAAGACCGTTCACCTAACCCAAGGTTCATAAAGCTTATATATTTTTAAAAAGTTACGTACATACGCAAAAAAAAGTTGCGCACATACGGTCAAGCGATCAAATGTTTAGAAGCCAAAGCTGCATACTCACAGTAGCACGTCTGCGTCTTTGTCATCCAAATCAAAGTAATCCTGGTAAGAGTCTGTGTTGTCCCAGTTCTCTCAAGCAGGCGTCTGTGTATCGAAGTCAAAAGTCCTCCTGGTTAGAGTCTCTGTTATCCGAGTTCTTCCATCTTGACTGCATCTTTCGGGAATGTAAACAAAGAAGCGCCGGCTGTGTACTGTTGTGGCTGACTACGTTCGAAAAATACGTCCATTTCGTACCGACAACTTTCTTCTTTGCTTGCTCAGCTTCCTTCTCCATAATGCAATGAACATGATTGAAACAGATTCACGAACACAGATGTCCAGAATACTGTGGAATTATGAAATGAAAACAGAGCTTTTTCGTATTGGCTTCAATGTGGAAGGCATACCCGTGTTCCCCGGTCTACGTCACACGCATACGTCATCCTCAGAGGCGTTTCGAACCGGAAGTTTAGCGGCAAATTTAAAATGTCACTTTATAAGTTAACCCGGCCGTATTGGCATGTGTTATAATGTTAAGATTTCATCATTGATATATAAACTATCAGACTGCGTGGTCGGTAGTAGTGGCTTTCAGTAGGCCTTTAAGGTCAAACAAGATAAAGGTCATGGCATGCTACTTTACTATTATGGGATGGCAGACAGCGTTGCCAGAAATAAATATACATTCAAACAAAAACATTTGCAGGATTTCAAACAAAAATAATTCAGACTTTTTTTAAGAATTGAAATAATTAAAAAAAAAAAAAAAAAAGGATGAGTTTTTTTCCCCAAAAAAAATCAGTAACATTTTGTAAAAAAAAAATTCCCAATCGGTATAAAATTCAGTATTCATTCTGTTTTATTGTGGATCTGTATTAATTTTGCATGACAACGATTCATCCAGGCAGGGATGTCATTAAATGAGATGTACAAAACCAGCAGTCTTCGCACATTAAAGATGATTATATTCACACACTCCATCTTTCATCTCCATAATCAGACCTCCAACAATCAAAGGGGGAACAATGTCCTCATTTAAAGAAGGTGAGAAGAAGGCAGCACATCTCTTGCACTTTCATATTCACATGGACAATTTGCACTTGCATCTTACACACTACCTTCTTCTTCTTCTTCTATGTGATGGAGGAACATGTGATGGAGGAACATGTGATGGAGGAACATGTGCTGGAGGAACATGTGCTGGAGGAACATGTGGTGGAGGAACATGTGGTGGAGGAACATGTGGTGGAGGAACATGTGGTGGAGGAACATGTGGTGGAGGAACATGTGGTGGAGGAACATGTGGTGGAGGAACATGTGGTGGAGGAACATGTGGTGGAGGAACATGTGGTGGAGGAAT
This sequence comes from Entelurus aequoreus, assembly GCF_033978785.1. Lineage (NCBI taxonomy): Eukaryota > Metazoa > Chordata > Actinopteri > Syngnathiformes > Syngnathidae > Entelurus > Entelurus aequoreus. The sequence continues at coordinate 68,078,596 of NC_084742.1, forward strand.
ATGTGATGGAGGAACATGTGGTGGAGGAACATGTGGTGGAGGAACATGTGATGGAGGAACATGTGATGGAGGAACATGGGATGGAGGAACATGTGGTGGAGGAACATGGGATGGAGGAACATGTGGTGGAGGAACATGTGATGGAGGAACATGGGATGGAGGAACATGTGGTGGAGGAACATGTGGTGGAGGAACATGTGATGGAGGAACATGTGATGGAGGAACATGTGGTGGAGGAACATGGGATGGAGGAACATGTGGTGGAGGCACATGTGATGGAGGAACATGTGATGGAGGAACACGTGATGGAGGAACATGTGGTGGAGGAACATGTGGTGGAGGAACACGTGATGGAGGAATATGTGGTGGAGGAACACGTGATGGAGGAACATGGGATGGAGGAACATGGGATGGAGGAACATGGGATGGAGGAACATGTGCTGGAGGAACATGTGATGGAGGAACATGTGCTGGAGGAACATGTGGTGGAGGAACATGGGATGGAGGAACATGTGGTGGAGGAACATGTGATGGAGGAACATGTGATGGAGGAACATGTGGTGGAGGAACACGTGATGGAGGAATATGTGGTGGAGGAACACGTGATGGAGGAATATGTGGTGGAGGAACACGTGATGGAGGAACATGTGGTGGAGGAACATGTGGTGGAGGAACACGTGATGGAGGAATATGTGGTGGAGGAACACGTGATGGAGGAATATGTGGTGGAGGAACATGTGGTGGAGGAACATGTGGTGGAGGAACATGTGGTGGAGGAACATGTGGTGGAGGAACATGGGATGGAGGAACATGTGGTGGAGGAACATGTGGAGGAATATGTGGTGGAGGAACATGTGGTGGAGGAACATGGGATGGAGGAACATGTGGTGGAGGAACATGTGGTGGAGGAACATGTGGTGGAGGAACATGGGATGGAGGAACATGGGATGGAGGAACATGTGATGGAGGAACATGTGGTGGAGGAACATGTGGTGGAGGAACATGTGGTGGAGGAACATGTGGTGGAGGAACATGGGATGGAGGAACATGGGATGGAGGAACATGTGATGGAGGAACATGTGATGGAGGAACACGTGATGGAGGAACATGTGGTGGAGGAACATGTGGTGGAGGAACACGTGATGGAGGAACATGTGCTGGAGGAACATGGGATGGAGGAACATGTGGTGGAGGAACATGTGGTGGAGGAACATGTGGTGGAGGAACATGTGGTGGAGGAACATGGGATGGAGGAACATGTGGTGGAGGAACATGTGGTGGAGGAACATGTGGTGGAGGAACATGTGATGGAGGAACATGTGCTGGAGGAACATGTGGTGGAGGAACATGTGATGGAGGAACATGTGGTGGAGGAACATGTGGTGGAGGAACATGTGGTGGAGGAACATGTGGTGGGGGAACATGTGGTGGAGGAACATGTGGTGGAGGAACATGTGGTGGAGGAACATGTGGTGGAGGAACATGTGGTGGAGGAACATGTGGTGGGGGAACATGTGGTGGAGGAACACGTGATGGAGGAACATGTGATGGAGGAACATGTGCTGGAGGAATATGTGATGGAGGAACATGTGATGGAGGAACATGTGGTGGAGGAACATGTGCTGGAGGAATATGTGATGGAGGAACATGTCTCTTAAGTCGCACTTCACCAAAAAAAAAAAAGGTCATTACTTTTGCCTGCTGGCGTATTTTGTTACTTTTGTTGCAATAGTGCATCTTTGTTGTAATAAATAGTGTGTCAGCCTTCATCTGCCACATGCAAGTTAGTACATTCATTAGTGCACAAGGCTGCCATTGTTTGTTTGTTTTGAGAGACAACAACAACAACATCAGCAAATAGGATAAGTACAAATATGATAGTAAAAGTGATATCAAAGAAGCAGGTAGTGAAGTAAATATAAATAATACAGAAATGACAATGATCATTATTACACTACAAAAGGATCAATACAAATACCAATAGAAATAGTATTATTGATAATGAACAATAGCAATAATTGACCTCTATTATCAACAATACAATTGTTCAAATGCAACAATACATACACGTGACGATAACTAGAGATACAAAAGAATGCAGAAAAATGGAGGGGAAGAAAGAAAAGCAGACTATATGAACCTTGTAGATTGTTATAGTAAGAATAGGTTAAGCTTGTCAGTGTGCCGTGTGTTACCCAGTTTACTCTTTTTAAAATCATACCCACAACAGAAACTTCCCATATAATCCTGAGTTAGATACTGTAGTTTATTAGTCATCATAGTTACAAGTCAAGTGCGCTCAGATTTTTTGGAGGACGACTGCAAAAGAAGCCAAAAGAAGCCACTCTGGGGCCAAATAAAAATGAGAGTGCGAGCATTTATTTTTTCCACAAACTTGAATTCAGGAAAGAACTTCACGATTAATGGATGCTGAGGTTTAAATTAGCGCAATAACCTAACCGCAAAAGGCAAAGGTTGTTTTTTGTATAATTATTATTTTGTACGCCATTGAATTATTATTATTTTCTTCACCAGCGTTTTTCAACCTTTTTTGAGGCAAAGCGCATTTTTTTCATTTCTACCAGTAGAAAATGTTAAAAAATGAAACTCCACCAGGCCGTCGTGCCTTATTCTGAGTTTGTTGGTGTCTTCCTGTGTGTCGTGCTTTAGTTCTTGTCTTGCGCTCTTATTTTGGTGGCCCTTCTTGTTTTGTCGGTGTTTTCCTGTAGCAGTTTCATGTCTTCCTTTGAGCGCTATTCCGCGCACCTGCTGTTAGCAAGCCAGGCTATTTACATTGTTGTTGCTATCCTTCTTTGTGTGGACATTGTTGATTGACATGTCCCGTATGAATGTACTTTGTGGACGCCGTAAGTTTTTGCTGTCGTCCAGCATTCTGTTTGTGTTTACTTTGTAGCCAGTTCAGTTTGACTTTCGTTTTGCATAGCCTTTTCCTGTCGTTCATTTTGGGTTTAAGCATGACATACCTTTTTACCTGCACCCTGCCTCCCGCTGTGGTCTGCAAACTGGGATCACAACAAACCATCCTCGTCTCACCCGACACATTCCGACTTTTACGAAGCAATGCTGCCACCTACTGACATGGAGTACTACGTGGTTACCCTGCCGAGTTTTACACAGCACAGACACTAAGCAAAGGCACATTATTGGCAGGTTATAATTATTGATTTGCAAAAAAATATTTTGGGGATAAATTAGGTGAAGTTGCATAATTTCCCACGGCACACCAGACAATATCTCACGGCACAGTGGTTGAAAAACACTGCTCTACGCCAGTGGTCCCCAACCTTTTTGTAGCTGCGGACCGGTCAATGCTTGAAAATTTGTCCCACGGACCGGTGGGGGAGGGGGGGGGGGTGTATTTTAAAAAACTTTTTTTTTTTTTTTACATAAATAAATACAATCATGTGTGCTTACGGACTGTATCCCTGCAGGCTGTATTGATCTATATTGATATAGAATGTATATATTGTGTTTTTTATGTTGATTTCATAAAAATAAAAAATATTTTTTTTTTTTTTTTTTTTTTAATTCTTGTGCGGCCCGGTACCAATCGGTCCGCGGACCGGTACCGGGCCGCGGCCCGGTGGTTGGGGACCACTGCTCTACGCCATCACCAGCATTTGAGTGACAGACATGTTGGCCAATCAGAATTGTTGAGTCTTGCGTCTTTGGCCTCCGAGACAATAAAAAGGTGTGTGCAGAAAGCTAATAAACAAACACCACTTGCTCCTTGGAAAAAGGTGTGACGGTGACGAGGCCTGGACGTATCGTCAATAAGTCAATCAATACAACAATAAATTAAAATAAAGTCTAAAAGTTCCTGGGAATAACAGCACAGCATTTACTTATACCACAGAGTCCAAACAACCTTCCCTAGTCATGGTGCTCAAAATGCAACTAACATAAATGCACATTACACAACCTGTTCACGGAACATTGTGGATATTATGAAAAATATCCAAACACCTGAAACAAAATTCAAAATGACTCCCATTTAAATCCTTTCAAGTGCATGATGGGAAAAATGCAAAACACTCTCTCCACTCTTGTTTATGTTTGCCACATTTTAGCTGCTTGATATTTCTGATTGATGACAAAACTTTAAAGAGGTCATCACGGAAGTAAACAAGGTAGCAGTACAGCTTTCACATACTCTACATATTCATTTATAATAATTATTAATGACATATTCATTATATTAGTATGTACACACACATATATATATATATATATATATATATATGTATCAAACAACTCTTCAAGTTGTCTTATGCTAGGTTCACACCAACGGTGCTTTAAAGCGGCATGCAAAGCGGCGTTATAGCGTAACAAAGCCTGATTAAAGCGTGAGGGTCTTAATGGATCGTGGGAAAGCTTGTAGTGAAGCGGGACATGCGGCAAGTTCGACAACATTTTTTAAACGGTTTTAAAAAATTTGGCGCTCTGTCAAGGATGGAATAAAGCGCCGAGAGCGTATCAAAGCCTGACAAAGCTCAGCAAAGCTTGACTCAAAGCGTAGGAAAGCTTAACAGATCTTGGTTCAAAGCGCCGACCCCAGTCTACAACTACAAATAGGAAGTGACTGTGATATTGACTAGTGACATTGAATATAAAAAATAAAAGAAATGCCTTTTATTATTGTCAACTAGCATAAGAAATGAAAGATAGATATTTATTAAGATGACAAAGAAATAAAAGAAATGAAGATATAAAACATAATAAATAATAAACATAATATAACGGGGAAAAAAGAGAAATTGAAAAAATAAATGAATATAAGACATAATAAATAATAAACATAATATAACGAAAAAAGAAGAGAAATTGAAAAAATAAATGAATATAAAACATAATAAATAATAAACATAATATAACGAAAAAAGAAGAGAAATTGAAAAAACAAATGAATATAAAACATAATAAATAATAAACATAATATAACGGGGAAAAAAAGAGAAATTGAAAAAATAAATGAATATAAAACATAATAAATAATAAACATAATATAACGAAAAAAGAATAGAAATTGAAAAAATATATGAATATAAAACATAATAAATAATAAACATAATATAACGGGGGAAAAAAGAGAAATTGAAAAAATAAATGAATATAAAAAATGTGTGGGAAACAGTATACTGAGTTTTTCACATTTTTTTTTACTTATTTGTTTATCATATTTCTCTTTTTTATTACATGATGTGTTTTATCCTGTATATAATAAAACAAAAAGAGAAATCAAATAAATAGATAAATCTAAAAAGAATGTGGGGAAAACTTAGTATACTGAGTTTTTCACTTTTTTTTTTACTTATTTGTTTATCATATTTCTCTTTTTTATTATATTATGTGTGCGCACGCAATTTATTCATCAACTTCACAAAATAATAATCACAGCATCTTTCAAGTTGCACATAATTACATAACAATATCACATTTCAAAGTCATTATTACAAATTAATGTTCATAATATTCATGACCACATTAATTCCGATGCACAACAGAGCTTGATAATCGTGTCAGAGCCTGATTTAAAGCGTCAGGATCGCATCAAAGCATAATAAAGTTCAATAAAGCGTAATAAAACGTATCAAAGCGTGATTTAAAGTGTATCAAAGCGGCATCAAATCGTGAGGAACGGTAATTCGTCCCCCCAAAGCGGCAACTAATTCGTATCAGAGCGTATCTAAGCATAACATTACTTCAGAGATCGGGATATTCGTGGAAAAATTGACAAAAATGACGGCGCTTTGCTCGCCGCTTTAAAGCGTGGCAAGCGCCGTTGGTGTGAACCAGGCATTAGCACCACTTCACAAACTACCCAAAAGTATACATTCCTCTGTGTAGCAGGTGGGAGTGACACGCGCTAGTTTTCATCTAGGACTTCCATGGTTGGCTGACTTTTGCTAGTGTTTCTTTGCGATTTAGAATGCACAAAGAAGACAAACATGTGTTTTCTTCAAAAGGATAGTGAATGGCATATAAAATAAAAATTAAAACTGCAGGAACGCGTGGTATTGAGAAGCGGGATGTCTACTTTTGGGTAGTTTAGTTGTGGAAAGTTTCAGAAAGTGAGGAGTAGTTAGTGACTTGGCAGGAGGATGTGAGTGCAGGTGTTATCGCCAGCACCTGTTGCAGGATGAGACGTGTTGAGGAGAGACGTTGGCAGGACACTTTGCAGACTCTTGTTGCACATGTTGACTGCTGTAATTACACTTGCATCAAGTCATGCCAGCGTGCCAGCTGACAACAAACACTCGCTGGCACGCTGGCATGGACGCCTGCTTCCTGTCTTTCCCTCCGGCTCCATCTGTGCCATCCTCCTCCCTGCATCTCCATCACTTTTCTTCCCTCCCCAAAATACTTCCCGCCAGTTCAGGGCTGTCCATTTTCATCTTTTTTCCTTCTCCAACCCCAATACAATATAGACTATTTGATATGTTGGTGAGCGTTAAAGGTCCTGGGGACCCAAACTGGGCATTAAAGGCCTACTGAAAGCCACTACTAGCGACCACGCAGTCTGATAGTTTATATATCAATGATGAAATCTTAACATTGCAACACATGCCAATACGGCCGGGTTAACTTATAAAGTGACATTTAAAACTTCCCGGGAAATATCCGGCTGAAACATCGCGGTATGATGACGTATGCGCGTGACGAAGTCCGAGTAACGGAAGTTATGGTACCCCGTAGAATCCTATACAAAAAGCTCTGTTTTCATTTCATAATTCCACAGTATTCTGGACATCTTTTGCAATTTTTTTAATGAACAATGAAGGCTGCAAAGAAGACAGTTGTAGGTGGGATCAGTGTATTAGCAGCGGACTACAGCAACACAACCAGGAGGACTTTGTTGGAGCGCTAGCCGTGCTAGCCGCGCTAGCCGCCGACCTCACCTTGACTTCCTACGTCTCCGGGCCGCCAAACGCATCGGGTGAAGTCCTTCGTCCTTCTGCCGATCGCTGGAACGCAGGTGAGCACGGGTGTTGATGAGCAAATGAGGGCTGGCTGACGTAGGTGGAGAGCTAATGTTTTTAGCATAGCTCTGTGAGGTCCCGTTGCTAAGTTGCTAAGTTAGCTTCAATGGCGTCGTTAGCACAGCATTGTTAACCTTCGCCAGCCTGGAAAGCATTAACCGTGTATTTACATGTCCACGGTTTAATAGTATTGTTGATTTTCTATCCATCCTTCCAGTCAAGGGTTTATTTATTTTGTTTCTATATGCAGTTAAAGCAAGATGCTATCACGTTAGCTCGTAGCTAAAGCATTTCGCCGATGTATTGTCGTGGAGATAAAAGGCACTGAATGTCCATTTCGCGTTCTCGACTCTCATTTTCAAGAGGATATAGTATCCCAGGTGGTTTAAAATACAAATCTGTGATCCACAATAGAAAAAGGAGAGTGTGGAATCCAATGAGCCAGCTTGTACCTAAGTTACGGTCAGAGCGAAAAAAGATACGTCCATCGCTGCCTCTCAAGTCATTCACTGTAACGTTCCTCATCTACGAATCTTTCATCCTCGCTCAAATTAATGGGGTAATCGTCACTTTCTCGGTCCGAATCTCTCTCGCTCCATTGTAAACAACGGGGAATTGTGAGGAATACTAGCTCCTGTGACGTCACGCTACTTCCGCTACAGGCAAGGCTTTTTTTTATCAGCGAGCAAAAGTTGCGAACTTTATCGTCGATTTTCTCTACTAAATCCTTTCAGCAAAAAGATGGCAATATTGCGAAATGATCAAGTATGACACATAGAATGGATCTGCTATTCCCGTTTAAATTAAAAAAAAATCATTTCAGTAGGCCTTTAAAGTGTCCAAATAAGTCATACACTTCCTCTTAAAAAGAGTAAGTAGAAGTTATTTTTGCTTGTAATAGAGAAAAAAATATATATTCAAGCTCTAAAAACTTAAGTGATCTGAAATTTGCACTTAGAACTTATGAGCTGTACTTGCTAGTATTGTCGAGTTGTGTGTATTATAGCAAACTTGCTCAAAAGTAGTTGATTTATTTCCTCAGAAGATCAATTGCCTAAAAACAAGTTCTTATATTCCACTGAAACATTAATATTAAGGGGATTGTGACTTGTATTAAGTTTCTTTGCATAGTTTGACTAGAAAATAGAAATATATACTTGGTAAGTTTGTGAGTTTTCCAGTGTGTATTAATATTTTTTTTTTTTTACTTTCAACGCTTTAATATCGAAAATTTCTTACGTTTTGTGCACTTTTTGTCAAATGCAACCCAGTTTAAAATGGCAAAAACACAAAATATTAGGGATGTCCGATAATGGCTTTTTGCCGATATCTGATATTCCGATATTGTCCAACTCTTTAATTACCGATACCGATATCAACCGATACCGATATCAACCGATATATGCAGTCGTGGAATTAACACATTATTATGCCTAATATGGACAACCAGGTATGGTGAAGATAAGGTACTTTTTAAAAAAAATAAATAAAATAAGATAACTAAATTAAAAACATTTTCTTGAATAAAAAAGAAAGTACAACAATATAAAAACAGTTACATAGAAACTAGTAATGAATGAAAATGAGTAAAATTAACTGTTAAAGGTTAGTACTATTAGTGGAGCAGCAGCACGCACAATCATGTGTGCTTACGGACTGTATCCCTTGCAGACTGTATTGATATATATTGATATATAATGTAGGAACCAGAATATTGATAACAGAAAGAAATGGGGGGAGGGAGGTTTTTTGGGTTGGTGCACTAATTGTAAGTGTATCTTGTGTTTTTTATGTTGATTTAATAAAAATACAAAAATTTAAAAAACGATACAGATAATAAAAAAAACGATACCGATAATTTCCGATATTACATTTTAACGCATTTATCGGCCGATAATATCGGCAAGCCGATATATGCAATATTTCCCACAAAAAATGTTCAAAGTGGAATACTAGTAATTGGAGCCCAAGGTAGTAAATAATAATTCATAACATTGGTTTATTATTGTTGTTGTTTTTTAGCAAAAACAGATCCCCCAACTCATAAATGTGTTAAAAAATAAGTCATATATAAAAATATATTATTTTTACTTTCAACACTTAAGCCTGGAGATGAACTTCAGGTCTATCCATTGATTACAAGATGTCAATATTCATTCAAGTTATCTTATGTGTTAGGCCCTTTTGCATTTGTTCTGTTTATGCCTTCAAAACATGTTGTTTTGACGGCATAAACAGAAAATATGCAATATTTACCCAACCGAAAATGTTCAAAATGGAATATTTAATGTGGAAAAAATGGAGCACTAAGTAGGCAAATAATTCATAACATTGATTTTGGTTCATTATTGTTTTAAAAAAAAACATCAGAATAAAGGTCTCTGATGGGACCCAGAAGCACCCCCACTCATAAAAGTGTTGAAAATAAGTCATATATCAATATAATTTTTTTTTACTTTCAACAGCTAAACCTTGAGATCAACTTCAGATGGAGCTGTTGATAAGTTGTCTTTATTCGTACGAGTTTGATGCCCTTTTTGTCCAAGAAAACCTCGTTTTTAATGGCAAAAACACAAAATATGCAATATTTTCGCCCCCAAAAATGCTCAAAATGGAATATTTGATGTGGAAAAATTGGCGCACTAAGTAAGTAAATAACAACATTGTTCACTATTTTTTTTTATTTTTTTTTTAATAACAAAAAGAGCAAAACATTAGAATAAAGGTCTCAGGGACCCAAAAGGCCCCCACTCATGAAAGTGTTAAAAATAAGTTATATATTTCTGTATATATTAATTTGACTTTCAACAGCTAAACCTTGAGATCAACTTCAGATGGAGCTGTTGATAAGTTGTCTTTATTCCTTCGGGTTTGATGCCCTTTTTGTCAAAGAAAACCTTGTTTTTAATGGCAAAAACACAAAATATGCAATCGGCAGTGAAGTGTATATACTCACAAGAAACCGAATAGCTTTGTCTTTGACCTTTTTTTTTTACTTAAAGAAAGCAAATTAACAATCAGAATTGTTAACAAGATAAAAAAAACTATGGATGAATAAATGAATACAAAAAATAAAAAATGAATATATAAAATACAATATTTTTCACATACATAAACAGAAAATAAAACGTGTCAACAAGTTGCATAAAATAAATTAAAAATACAATATAAATAAGGCACTGCACAAAACAAGATATCAAACCAGTATGACTTTAACAACTATATTACAAAAAAAGGGGATCCTACAGAGTTCTCTATTTGTGCTTTTTAATATTGCATTAACTAGAATGACTTACAAATTACTGTACACCAGGGAGTACTGTAATTACCTAACGTTACATTATTATTTTCCATAACAATTTAGCCCCCTCCACAAAATTAACCCGACGTTAAAACAGAACTAGCTATTTATTGATTAGCAATTGCCGAATCACGTAACATTAGCTAAATGCTAAAAAGCCAGGTTACTATCACATTCTGTAACAGACAAATAATTTAATGTAGGCTAACGTTACCTACCCGCTACCTCTGTCTTTTTCTCGTTTCTCCTCCTCTTCTTTTCTATTTTTTCTTCCCTGGGCACCTGACAGTTTTGGCCGTTTTGACATCTTGTGTTGATTTTTTGATGTGGTGACGTCCAAAAAGAGTCATGATACGGGAAGGGAGGGGGCGCACCGTGCGGGGGTGGCGTAATGTTGTAACAAATAATATTTCTATTAAATAGGCTGTACTTTGCATTTTAATTAACGTGGGATTATTTTATGTATTTAGAAATAATAGTACCAACTTTTTAATTTTTTTCCTCCAACATTTGTGGCACTGGCGTGGCGCCCCCTGATGGACGGCGCCCTTAGCATTTGCCTATACGGCCTATGCCACGGGCCGGCCCTGCATCCATTTTCTACCGCTTGTCCCTTTTTGGGGTAGCGGGGGGTGCTGGAGCCTATCTCAGCTGCATTGGGGTACTTAAATAATGGACTAAAGGTCTCAGGGACCCAAAATGCCACCCAGTGTGGAAAAAAAGGTCATATATTATTTTTACTTTCAACACTAAAACCTCGAGATCAACTTCAGATCTATCCGTCGATTACAAGTTTCCATTTTTCATTCCTGTTTTCTAATGTTTTATACCATGAATTGATTAACGTGGACCCCGACTTAAACAAGTGGAAAAACTTATTGGGGTGTTACCATTTAGTGGTCAATTGTACGGAATATGTACTTCACTGTGCAATCTACTAATAAACGTTTCAATCAATCAATCAATCAATCAATCAATGCCCTTCTTGTCAAATAAAACCTTGTTTTGTGTACTTGGCAAACACAGAAAATATGCGATGTTTCCACCCCAAAATATTTCAAAGTGTGAAGTATTTGGAGCCTTGAATAGGTCAATAATTCATCACACAATTGATTTTGATTCATTATTATTTTTTCAGCAATGACGTTTTAAAGAAGAAAAAAAAACCAGCCTGTTTGGCAGCTTTGTGTTATTAGTTTCAATATGGCAACAACCCCACATCTGTGGTCCCCTCCGAGGTTTCTCATTGTCATCCCATTGGGTTGAGTTTTGAGTTGTGAGCCCAGGATGTGGGTGTGGCTTGTGCAGCCCTTTGAGACACTCCTGATTTAGGGCTTTATAAGTCAACTCTGACTGAGTACATTTCGCCTGTTCACCCTTTTATTCCACTTGTGTGTTTGGTAAATGATTTCTAAAAGGCGGCGCGGGGCGATAAAAGCAATTAGCTGCGGGCTGCACGTTGGACGCCGCTCCCACTCGTTGTGTTCTCTGGCTGAGCTCCGCAGCCGAGGACATGTGCTGCAGGGCGGCTAGCAGGGTGACAGCAGCCGGACCCTTTGGTGTCGCTACTTCCTTATCTCGCTTCTGAGGGTGCCGTCAGTGTGTGTGTGTGTGTGTGTGTGTGTGTGTGTGTGTGTGTGTGTGTGTGTGTGTGTGTGTGTGTGTGTGTGTGTGTGTGTGTGTGTGTGTGTGTGTGTGTGTGTGTGGAGAGTGTGAGCAGGCCGCTGTTCTCGAGGGCAAAGTGAGGTGCGAGAGGATGATGCACTTGATATACTGTGAAGAGAGGAGGAAGACGAGGATGTGTGTGTGTGTGTGTGTGTGTGTGTGTGTGTGTGTGTGTGTGTGTGTGTGTGCGCGTGTGTGTGTGTGTGTGTGTGCGTGTGTGTGATGTTGTGACAAGCCGTTGCAGTGCAGTTTGTGCTGACTGCGCCTCCTACTGGACCTTATTTGGTCGTTGAATAAACACAAAACTTGGGCCGAGGTTGTAAAGTAATTTTGGACGGCCGACCAGATAGGGACAAGCGGTAGAAAATGGATGGATGGATGGATATTATTGCAGATGAACAATATTACTGTCAGCATTATTTTGTGAATGCACTAATGTAGTCGCAACATATAGAATAGAATAGAATGGACTTTGTTGTCATTATATTTGCATATAAGGAGATTAAGGACTCTAATTTAAGGTGCGGTAGTGGAAACAGATATGAGATAAAAATAAATGACACAAGAAGTAATAAAGATAAAAAATAAGAATTGAAATAAAATGACTACTATCCAATAAAAATATATATAATAATACAAGGAATCATTTCCAGTGAAACTTGTATTTATCATCACTGACTAGTTGTTTACCATTTGACTGTAATATGAAGCTAAATAACTTGTAGTTATCCTAAATAAACAAAAACAAAAAATACAATATTTTACTGAAATAAATATTGAAAATGGTAAAGTGCATTTTTTTCCCAGTTGGAAAAACTAGGTAAGGTTGTCCTTTTGGTTTTTGTTTTGTTGCCATCACGTTCGTTCGTCCGTGTTGATGGGCTCATATTGCCCATCTCTCTAAAGCAGGGGTCTCAAACACGCGGCCCGCGGGCCAATTGTGGCCCGGGAGACGTTATTTTGCGGCCCCCACCTTAATATGAAAGTTTAATGTTAGTGCGGCCCGCGAGTTTTAAATGAATGGCGCTTGACAGCGTTGTGTGCGGAGCTGAAGAAATCTACCAATCACGTTGTGGTATGAGGCTCTCGACAATATCGAGGGCGTGCCGTGATGGCACTGTCATCAGTGTCCTCTAGAATCTGTCACCGCATCATCTTTTTCTCCATACTAACAGCGTGCCAGCCCAGACACATGTTGTATGAGGCTTTTAGAGACACACGCAGGTTATTGCAAGACATACTTGAGGAACAGCCATACATTTCACACTGAGGGTGGTCATATTTTATTTTATTTATATTTTAACACTGTTACAAATATGCGCCACACTGTGAACCCACACCAAACAAGAATGACAAACACATTTCGGGAGAACATCCGCACCTAAACACAACATAAACACAACAGAACAAATACCCAGAATCCTTTGTAGCCCTAACTCTTCCGGGCTACAAAAACACCCCCGCTA